>NC_079435.1:47742045-47929545 GCF_903798145.1 Danio aesculapii
GATCCACAAAGCGACATGACAGAAAGAAGAAAAACACACAAGTAGTGAATGCTGAAAACCAGTTAAACTGTTGGAACAGATACACAGAGACCATGCAGAACAAACAGCACAAGACAAAAAAGTACAGAGAGGTTGAAACATTCCACAATCAACATTTTTTTTCAGCAGGATTTGTGAAATAGGACACAAACGGAATGCTTGATGTCCCCCGGGCCTGGATTTATAAGAATCACAGCGACGGGACAAAAATGGCGACCAGAATGCACACGAGGGACAGAATGTTCAAACTCAACCAAAACACACATTCATCTACATACACGCACACGCTAGGGACGCCGTGTTCGAACACCATCAAACAAGCTCTCTTCCATACATACTAATCATCCATTTCTATGAAAATGAGAGGAGAGAGCAATTTACATAAAGCCATGAAGCCATGGAGGGAAATAAAGGATGGCTTGGAAATGAGACACTGTGCCGGTGGTAGTATATTTACATTTAAAGCATTTAGTTTGCCACTTAGCACACAAGCGTTGCCTGTCAGGTCGCTTAACGTTGACAGATAACCACCGCCATTTGACGCAGGATGCGCGTCAGATGTGAATCTCCGCGCTGATGCAGCAGAAGCACTAGAAAATGTTCAGGCCCATGACATTCGTTTGGCACGGATTATCAACTAGCGTCAAAACGATTATATACATTTTGCTCTGCCTAAAGAGAGATGTCAAACCGATGGTTTTATAAACATCAATCAAAGTGCAAATCGAAACAGACGCTAGGTAATAAAGCATGGAGAAGTCATGTTTCCACTGCTGTCCAATTCATCCCTATGTGGCTAATAATGCTCTCATATATATCTATCTGTCTGGTTTTCAGTAACCTACATTGCGGTAAGCGAATAAGTTAATCACGCACCAGCAAATGACTGTAATCAGGTCAAATTGTGCATTCACATTGTAGCTCACACTTTTCTTATTTTATGGTCTGACTTGATTGAGATGGTTGGAATCTAGTTTAAATGAGTTCTGAGAATCTCACTTTTATTATAGACCTGAGAACATATGTGGTTTATGCTGTCTTCTTAATAATGAACAGGTTTATTATGCTATTGTAATAAGCTTTTAGCATTTTAACGTGGCTATTATTATGCTTTTTAAAATATGGGCACCTGAAATGTGCCTGTTTAATGACAGACATGCTGAATATTGCAACAGGCTCATTGCTGGATACGTACCCCTGTCTATATTTTCAGAGAGTGCAAATCATGCAGCCAGAGATATCTGGCTCCATTTTGTCTTTAAAATGAACACTACGGGCGCTATATGTACTTTTTTCTCTACAGCTTACCGTTTACCTCCGTATGTACAGTGTTTCAGGTGTTACCAGTTTGTCCAGTAACTCGCCACACGTACTGTTGAACTTGGGACGCGGAGATGAGCTGACCAGTTTCCCCCACAAGTCCAAAGACTGTGTGTGAATGAGTGTGTTTGGGTGTTTCCTAGTGATGGGTTGCAGCTGGAGTAAAACAAATGCTGGATAAGTTGGCGGTTCATTCCGCTGTGGTGACCCCTGATGAATAAAGAGACTAAGCCGAAGAGAAAATGAATGAGTGAATGAATAATAAACAACAGGCTGATAACATAATGAAATCATGCGGCCGAGACGGGTTTTCTTTTTCTATATTGCTTTTGATCACACTATTGGTTGAATTTAGGAACAGGGGTGTGTGGGTCAGTCAGTCGACAGCAAGCTGGCCTAGTCAGCTGAGGCGTATATTGCGCCCTCTGGTGATTTATGGGTTAGCTTTTCATCAAAAAGTGTATACAGCGGCCCTTTGGTGGATTAGCAAAAACAAAAACTTCGAGTAGATGTGCCTCAGGATATGTATTTCGCTGTCCCCAGAAATGTAGACCTGGGTACGTATCCGTAATGAGCCTGGATTGGAATATTTTGTACCTCTGCTGGTTGTGGTTAGGGTTAATTGATAAAAGTCGATAATATTAATTTTAAGTTTACTAAGTGAAAATATCTTGTAAACAAAATGTTTACAAGATAGATAGTATTTTTTTTTTCTTTCTTAGCCAGCGCCAAGACTTGGACTCACTGGGGCGCTGTATTCCACATGTCAGTGTTTACAAATAGATTACACCAAAAAGATCACGAGTATTCTTGACAAACTATACATCAGTCTAAAGCTACAACCCTTAACCAGCCTTTGTAGCTAGTTGTTTTTCCAATGGGAAGCTTATAAAGAATGTATTTGCTAAATTTGTGTATGCTGTATAGAAAACGCTTATTAGATATGGAGTAAATATCATCGTAATAACAAGACAATCATGCATTCATTGCTGTACATCACGGTTTATTTTGAAAGGTAAGAGTCCACAGAACAACATCCCATTGAGCACATTTAGTCCACAGACACAATAGTGTTGAATTATGGATGGGTATTTGTTTATGTCACTGTTTCTGCCGGAGACCTGTTATTTACATTGTTTACCATGTGAAGTTTATTTTTAAACTAATTTCAAGAGGATCACATGCTTATGATTGCTTGCGGCCGGTCCCGCATTAAATTTCTGATTCATCTATCAGACGATTCCTAAGCCACTATAAATACCCTAAGTTCCATATAACAGCCATCTTCATTTTGAAGAATCCCCCCTGCTTCCCCTACTCCTCCTTCCAGTGGTTAGCACTGTTGCCTCACAGCAAGAACGTCACTGGTTCTAGTCTTCACCAAGCCAGCCAATGTATCTGTGCTGAGTTTACATGTTCTCCCCATGCTCACGTGGGTTTTCCCGGGTTCCCCGGTTTCCACCCACAGTCCAAAAACATGCAACTTAGTTAATTGACTAATCCAAATCAGCATCATAGACATGCTTAAGTCGTTATCTCTTAAGAGCAATTACTACCTGTTCATTAGCTACTACAGCAGGGAAATTCTCAAGATCAACCTGAGCTCAAACTCCCCTCTCGCCTTGAAAACGGCAGGAGCCCCGGGCTCGAGGATCTTATGAGCTCAGCGCTCTCTCCCAGGACAGCATGCCAAACACACTTTATAATCAATCATCAGCTGAGTTTGAACTCTTGAAGTTACCTAAGGTCAAAAATGGTATCTTTATAGTAACTTATAGTAACTTCTACATTGTAACTTTTTTTTTTTTTTTTACAGTTTAATTATGCAGGCTTATATTGCAAATTTTATTATACTTCTACTTTATATTCATATTTTTCAAACAGATTTTTTAAAATGCTGCAGTGCCTAAATTTGTTTGTAACTTTTTGCACAATATATTTTGTTTCAAATGTATTTTATTGCATTTAATACTACAAGGCAGAATAACTAAAGCAACAAAGACATTGGCCAAGTTAAAACTTAATCAATAACACAACTTTGTTGCTATAGCTGGTTGCTAGCTCTCTGCAACTCTCAAATGGCCGCCCACTGAGGCTAAGTAGGGCTGTGCCCGGTCAGTATCTGGATGGAAGACCACATGGGAAAGCTAGGTTGCTGTGTAAAGTGATGTTTGTGAGGCCAGCAGGGGGCGCTCCACCTACGGTCTGTGTGGGTCCTAAAGCCCCAGTATATTGAAAGGAACTCTATACTGCTCATTGAGCACCGTCTTTCGGATCATACATTAAACTGAGGTCCTGACTCACTGTGGTCATTAAAATTCCAGGATTTCCTTCGAAAAAGTGAAGGGGTTTAACCCCGGCAACTTGGCCAAATTTGCCCACTGGCATCTGTGCATCATGGCCTCCTAACCATCCCCATATCATAATTGGCTTTGTCACTCTGTCTTGTCTCCACCAATCAGCTGTGGTGTGTAGTGTGTGGTCTGGCGCAAAATGGCTGCCATCCTGTTATACAGGTGGATGCTGCACATACAGTTAAAGTCAGAATTATTAGCCCCCTGTTTATTTTTTCCCTCCAATTTCTGTTTAATGGAGAGAAGATGTTTTCAGCACATTTCTAAACCTAACAGTTTTAATAACTCATTTCTAATAACTGATTTATTTCATATTTGCCATGATGACAGTAAATAATATTTTACTAGATATTTTTCAAGACAGTTCTGTACTGCTTAAAGTGACATTTAAAGGCTTAAGTAGATTAACTAGGCAGGTTAGGGTAATTAGGCAAGTAATTGTATAACCATGTTTTTTTATGTAGACTATCGAAAATAAAATTAGCTTAAAGGGGCTAATAATTTTGACCTTAAAATTGTGTTTCAAAAAATTAAAAACTGCTTTTATTCTAGCTGAAATAAAACAAATAAGACTTTATCCAGAAGAAAAATATTATCAGACATACTGTGAAAATTTCCTTGCTCTGTTAAACATCATTTAGAAAATATTTAAAAAGAAAAAAACATTCAAAGGTGGGCAAATAATTCTACTTCAACTATATATAAATACTATATAAATGTAAGATATTATTATTATTATTATTATTATTATTATTATTATTATTATTATTATTATTATTATTATTATTATTATTATTATCATTATATATTACACAAGTATTCTTCTATCAGCCTTCAAAAAAAACTTTTGAATTACCAATGGAGATTTGGGATGATATGCAAAAAAAAAAAACTGGTCCTACAATCAAGATAATGTTAAAAACACTTTTGCTCTGTAGTCACCATCTCACCACCTCGGTGTGGATTAGTTTGTTATAATTAAACCAGCTTGTAGTCATTTATCCCTTTTAATTACATTCAGTTATCTCTTTATCCATCAGTGTACTATTTCCTTATCTGCTTTCATAGATTTAGTTGACAGTAACAGCAGAGGTTAAATAAAACTTGAGCAGGCCTTAAGGGATTGTCATGATATTTTCTTACAGAAGTCAAGTGTGCTCAATAACATGTTTAGTTGGGCTCTTCTGCACTCTTTCTGACCTCTGCTACAACGCTTCTTTGTACTGTGGGTTGTTGTAGATTGAGTATATTGAGCACGGAAATGTCCATTAGTGACTGTGAATGTTTAGCCTCAAGAGCTAGGAAATGTGTGTGTGAGTGTTTTTATATGTTCCAGACAGCCCGCTTTACAATTGCGAAGGGGTTCAGACTGAAAGGTGAATGTACACACTGATTGACCAGTGGTTTAAAAAGGCCATTCATAAAACCTCGCAATGAGGTGATGAAATGACTGGACTAATTGCCATCCTGAAGAGAGCGCGAGAGAGAGAGAGAACAGACAAGAAGCCCTTTCATGAGGCTAAAGAGTTATATTACAGCTTCTGACATTATGCTTACAAAAATCAATCTCTCTCTTGCTTTTTTATCCCTCACACTTTCTCACACCCCCACACACACATGCTGGTGGTAATTCTGCTTGACATACTTACGGCCATATGCTTTACATCACAGAGAGCCTCTGTGTTTGTGGCCTCTCAGTGGTTTTCATTGCTACAAGAACATTTGAAACCCATCAGTGGGACACTAACAAGGCATGCCATGTCTGTTTAGATTAGAGTTGAAGTGGCGTATGATTTAAGGCCATCTTTCTTTCATAATTCTCCCTTTTATTCCTAGAGACATTGATACTGGTGTACGATCAGCCCATGTTCAACCCTCACTGTCACATTGCGTTCATCAGCTGCTGTCAGAGAAGATCACAAACTATATGATGCTTCAATAAACGATCGCTAGGACAGAATCTACATACCATATTCCAGAACCCTGTGGGATTTTGGGGATCAGATAAGGACTACAGATCAGATGGGAATTTCTGTCATGTTTCATTCACGTGTGGTGTGGTGTGGTTAGGGTTTCTCTTTCATATACAGTTGAAGTCCTCCTTGGATTCTTTTTTAAATATTTCCCATATTATGTTTAACAGAGCAAGGAATTTTTCACAGTATTTCCTTTATTTTTCTTCTGGAGAAAGCCTTATTTGTTTTATTTCAGCTAAAATAAAAGTAGTTTAATCATTTTAAGGTCAGTATTATTAACACTCTTAAGCAATATGTGATTTCAATTGTCTACTGAACAAACCATCGTCATACAATGACTTATCTAATTACCCTAACCTGCCTAATTAACTTTAAGCCTTTAAATGTCACTTTAAGCTGAATAGTAGTACCTTAAAAATTATCTAGTAAAATATAATGTGCTGTCATCATGGCAAGGATGAAACAAATCAGTTATTAGAAAGCTCACAAAGGTCAAGAAGGCTCACCAGCGCCTATTCTTCTTGAGGCAACTTAAGAAGAACCAGCTTTTATCAGCTGTCTTGGTGAACTTCTACTGCTGCACAATAGAAAGCATCCTGACCTACTGCGTCACAGTCTGGTATGGAAGCTGCTCTGTTGCTGAGCGTAAGGCACTGCAGTGGGTGGTGAAAACTGTCCAACCCATCACAGGGACCACACTGCCAGCCATAGAGGACATCCAGAAGAAACACTGTCTGCGCCGAGCACGCAGTATTCTTAAGGATTCCTCTCACCCTGCTCACAGACTGTTTTCTCTCCTGCCTTCCGGCAGGCGCTTCAGGCTCCCCAGGACAAAAACCAGCAGACTTTGGAACAGCTTTTTCCCCAGAGCGGTCTCCCTTTTAAACTCTGCCTCTCACTGACTCTTTTGCCCAATCAAAACACCTCCCACACTCTTCTAACTAATACTCCTCACAATCACTGCACTGTTTAACATTAGCACATTTAAAATTTGCACGTATTCATTACACTACATTGCACTGATTCACTTATTTGAACTGTACATACCCACTGCGCATGGAACTTTGTAATTATGTACACACCCACTGTACATATACATTTGTAATTGTTTATCTAGCTGCACACTTCTGATTATTAATAGCAATCTGTACATATATTCATTTATTGTAAATCTCTGTGTTTATAGCTAATACAACCTGTATATAATGTTCATAGTACATCCATCTGTAAATATCACCATAGTTTTTCTATAACTGCATTTTATAACTTATACCTGTATCCTGCACTTGCTGCTAATGCACTGCTGGTTAGACCTAAACTGCATTTCGTTGCCTTGTACATGTGTAATGACAATAAAGTTGAATCTAATCTAATAAAAAAAATTATTTAAACTATTATGTTTAGAAATGTTTTGAAACAAATCGTCTTTACATTAAACAGATATTGGGGAACAAATCATACAGGAGGCTAATAACTCCAGTAGGATCTTTTCCACACCTCAGGAATGTTTCTTCACATTTCAGATGGAGAAAAACTTTAAACAATGTATTAAACTTTGTTGCGTAATACTAAGACTAGAATACTTGTTAGCACCTTCAAACTTACAATACAAACGTAGAAACTAAAGAAATACATTATTTTGCACTTCGTCACCATCTGCATGCAAACACAGACAATTGGCTTTTGAAATGAGATATGTGCTCTCTTTATCACATGGGCTATTTTTATTTATTTATTTATTTGGGCACACTTTACAATAAGGTTCAGTAGTTAATGTTAATTAATGCATTTACTAACATGAACAAACAATGAACATTTACTACAGTATTTGTTCATGTTAGTTAACGTTAGTTAATTAAAATACAGTTGTTCATTGTTAGTTCATGTTAACTCACGGTGCATTAACTAATGTTAACAAGCATGGACTTAGATGTTAATAATGCATTAGTAAATATGTAATTATGATTAATAAATGCTGTACAAGTGTTGTTCATGATTAGTTCATGTTAGTAAATGCATTAACTAATGAACCTTATTGTAAAGTGTTACCATTTATTTTGTTGCAAGTAACCCTGACCCTGAACATCCAAGCAACGTAGCAACACTTAGAATGCCTTAGTAACCACACAAATAGAAGAATCGCTCTTTCTTCAGAAACTGTATGCATGTAATTATTATACATGCATAAAGGCATGCAATCATTTTGTCAGGTAACATTTGCACTACTATTCAAAGATTTATGAGGTTGGTAAAATTGATAGATTCATATGACTTCAAAAGATGCATTCATTTATTATTTGTGAATACTTATGTACATGTGATTTTTCAGGTTTTTTTATTTTATAATAAATTTGCAACTATTTAAAAAAAATAATAAAAATTCACATTGTCTTTATGGTTTATTGTTTGTTGAAGGAAAATAAATGAGTTTAAAGGAAATAAATGAATTGGATCTATTTTGGAATAAGGCTGTAATATAAAAAAAAATTAGAAAAGGTGAAGCGCTATGAATACTTTCCGGATGCACTGTATATGTGCATTTGACTTTTCTAGCTTGTTATTGCTACCTGTTCCAACTTTTTTAAAATGCGTAGCTGTCTTGAAATCCAAAATGATTTAAGTTTTGGCCTGAAATTTTAAAATGTCACACTTTAAGCATTTGATATGTTATCTATCTACAGCCCGGCACAGAAACCGTTTCTTCCCTCAGGCAATCCATCTCATGAACACTTGATGATAATTATTGTGGAACAAACATTACTACTTGCTATAGACTTTTATACGCATATACACTTATTTAACAACACACTTTACATGCCAATTTGCACATAACAGCTGCCCATATAACATTGTATATAGTAATAAACACATACATACACTTGTCAATTTGTATATTTGTATTCACTACTTGTATTTTTTTTAAATATATTTATTATCTGTTTTTTGTCCTGTCTCTGTAATTCTGTTGCACTGTAGAAGCTCTGTCACAAAAACAAATTCCTCGTATGTGTGAACAGACCTGGCAATAACGCTCTTTTTGATTCTGATTCTGATCTATATTCTGTTGTAAATAAAACACGTTTATGATATTTGTAATTATTGAATTCAATTTTATTCACAAGTTGTACTACTTTTTTGGAATCTAGTTAATACATACATACATACATACATACATACATACATACATACATACATACATACATACAGTACATACATACATACAGTACATACATACATACGCCAATCCCAAACTGTAGTGTTATTTGCATTTAAGAAATATTTACAGACCTTTCTAACCAAACATAATTACCCAATATGTTTCCTGTAAATCTAGGGCTGCCATGTGTTAATTTAGTACAATTAATAAAAAAAAAAGAATGATGTGATTAAAATGTGCATGCAATTACTCATTCTCCCTGATGTGTGGAATGTAATGTCTTCATATTAGCAGATCTGGACGTTCTCACATGCTTAAAAGAGAAAAGAAAATGTTTCCATTACGGCATTGTGTTAGTGTGGCACATGACTTTCATTTCCACCCTGTCCTGGATCACATCAATTTCAGGAGATTATTATAGCGGGCATGAACACATGTAACTACTTTTACTATTAGCGCTCAGCTATTCAGAAAACAATCCAGTGATTCAGAAACTGCTTTAATATAATCATTTCCAAAATGCCACGCTTGAATGGACACACTGTGAACTTAGACTCTTGTCCTGCACAAAGACACTCTGTTACCTTGTTTTTTCTCCTTCCCAGCATTCCATGCTTCATTGAATCACAGTGTGTGTTTGTGTTTTAGAGTGGACTGTGGATCCCCCTGTCCTGAAGGAGACAGTCTGTAATTAGTTTAATGGTTTTAATGGGTAGCTCATTGGCCGTAATCAAAGTTAAACTGTTTGCACATTTTTAGCCTAAACTGTGCTCTCTAATCTACTGACCTGGAGAATGCTTCACAGGTCACTGAGTTTATGTGTGTGTATAAGAGAGAGAGAGTGAGAGAGAAAGAGAATATTTAATATTATATTATTATCATCATTGTAACTGATTATTATTGCTTTTATTACTGTTTTATCCTAAAATGTTGATTGTTAAATGTACAGTGTATTCTGATCTGTTATTATTTTTATTGATTTGTATGAATAATATGATACATTGAATAATAATATGATATACTGAATAATAATATGATATACTAAATAATAATACGAAATATTGAATAATAATGTGATCTATTAAATTATATTATGATATACTGAATAATGATACGATATATTGAATAATAATGTGATCTATTAAATTATATTATGATATACTGAATAATGATACGATATATTGAATAATAATGTGATCTATTGAATTATATTATGATATATTGAATAATATTATATATTATTTATATTTAATTTAATTATTAAAAATAAATATAATGTATAGAGAGTCTGTACCTTATATTGTTTACATTGTGAGGACCAAATATTCCCACACTTGTAGCAATAAAATTTGATCTTGTGGGGATTTGTTATTTTTTAGTCCCCATGAGGAAAATAGGTCATAAATTAGACACATAATTAAAGATGTATTAATTTTGAGAACATTTATTTTGAGAAAATTTGTTATGAGAAAATGTATTTTGAGAAAAATGTGTGCACATCTGTGTATGTGCATTAGGCTTGGGCGCTAATACAGTAATATGGTATACCGCGGGATCTAAAAATAGCAACGGTGTCAGTTTCAATACCGTCATAATTATTTTTTTTTTTTCGGGTTTCGACCGAACGAGAAGGGAGACGTGGTAAATACGAACTACAGGTCTGCATTCCCGCTGCTGTACCATGAGAGCCACGGGACCCGACCAGATTTCTTGCGGTGCGGGAATAAATTTCCGAATAAAGCGCGGGAGCGGTCGTTAACTGTGGTGTAATTTGAACGGGAGCAGGCGGTCTAACAATATCGCTCCCGGGCACGCGCGCATGTTTATGTATGTGTGTGTGTGTGTGTGTGTGTGTGTGTGTGTGTGTGTGTGTGTGTGTGTGTGTATGTATGTATATATATATATATATATATATATATATATATATATATATATATATATATATATATATATATATATATATATTTGGATGTTATGTTTGGATATAACTGAAATAGAACTAAATATAGAAATAGTTTTGAAACAAATCTTTGTGCTTAACAAACAAAATTAATTATGTAGGCTAATGGATGTCTGTGCGTAGCCTACAACACCATTTCCTTATCCACGAAAGAGAAAAAAGTAAAAGTAAAAGCCGATTGGAGGAGGCTCATTCTTTATCCTCGCTAGTTAAGCATTCAGTTTTTCCACGTACAAAGTCCGCCATGTAAACAGCAAATGCGGCATGGTGCGACGCAACTGACTCTTAAAGGGTATGGGAGTTGAGACTCTGATTGGTTTATTCTCAAAACACACCTATAACTCATTAAGAGAATAAGCTTAACCCTGTTAGACCATGCGCCGCAGTGCAGAGTGTAATTTTTCATCCTTAAAATAGCAAAAGTGAATTTGGACATGCCCTTAATGCTTTTGCGCCCTACACTTTGGACTGTGCACCTAGATAATTCAAATAGAGCCCTTTAAGTTCAAATATGTACTTAAAAGGTGTACCAGCTCTCGTACCTTTATTTTTGAAAGTGCAGGGTGATGGAGAAACAGATATTTTCATTGTGCTTAATCTTAATTTGTAATTACTTTACTGTGATAGCTTTATTAAAGATATACTAGCAAATGTAGCCTAGCTACAGAATTTTTTAAATTTACAATAACAATTAATCACTTTTAACAACTGCTCACAAGTGTTTTGTATGATTTTAAAGTAATGTAATAAAATAAATATAAATAGTTTAAATATTTATAATAGTCAAGCTAGCATCAGTAAATCATATTGAGCACTGATTTAGTGGGCGTGATTGTGTCATTGTCTGATTTGCATAATTCCGCTAGTAAACCGGGTGCTGAAGCAACACAAAACACACTTTCATTTAGCACAATTTATACTTGTAAATTCCCCCCTCAT
This sequence comes from Danio aesculapii, assembly GCF_903798145.1. NCBI lineage: Eukaryota > Metazoa > Chordata > Actinopteri > Cypriniformes > Danionidae > Danio > Danio aesculapii. The sequence goes on from NC_079435.1 coordinate 47,753,791, forward strand.
TGCCGCTATAATCGTTTTATTTTATAAACTTTGTAAGCGATGTTCTTTATTATCAGATTCTAAACGCAGCCTCTATTGATGTTTCCCTTAGATGCAGTTGAGACTGCGAAGATCTGTTGCTCTCAGCAGGCGACATTTCACTCTCCGCTTTCATCATACATCATCATTAGTTGAGCTTAAATTGCTGGGATAATGAACCATCTAAGCAACATCTAATCTTTTTGGTGTCAGTAATAAAGATAAACATTCCTGGTAATAATTTCTAAGGTGGCTGTTCCAGCAAATGACCTGCGATGAGGGTAAACATTATGCTCAGCGTTTTATCACTCTGTTATACATGCTAGTTTGCCAGATGTCTTAATGTGTCATGTATGTGTCATGTGCCATACATGCACACATTTTTTCTGTATTCTGAAATTGATTTAAGAAGCTGTTGTTTTGTTCTTGATTAGCATATTCCTTCTTAGCTAAGCTCTTCAAACAGGCTATTAGACAAAATATAATTCTGTTACATTCAACTCAATGCTTGGTGTTTATGGATTCATCACTTCTAAACACAATTCATCTCCTCGCTCTCTCTCTCTCTCTCTCTCTTTTCTCTCTAGGTTTGCAATCCTATCGATCTCCATGTTTCCTTGTTGTAGCTCAATCAGTGGAAAAGGCATTAGGTGCGCTCAGGCTTTCAGATGCTCTTTGATTGTCACCAAGTGGCTTTTTCATCATAAAAACATCTCAAATTATAGACTGGGTAATGAGCCAACACACACTCACACACACACACACACTCAAACACACACACAGCCATCAACTGTTGGCCTGATTCCACTTAAGCAATCTTGCTTCCTTTGAGCTCATTTCAATAATAAAGTGTGTTTGAATGAGGGATGCTTTTTGCTTGTTGCCAGGCTTTAAGAGGATGAATGCTATTATGAGAGCTTTTGATAGAAGCTCACCTTCCACAGAATCTTCTCTCCATGTAAACATAAGATCACTACTCTGCTGCTTATTTGCTTTGTTGTCAGTTGTAAAACCTTAAGGTTTTGTTGCAGCTGATGCTCACATGCAGACCCAACATTAGTTTGCATTCGTTTAATATTATTATATAAGGCAGTTGTTCACAAATGTTGACATCTTTGAAGGGGGTTTAGCTGTAGCATCAGTGTCTGTTCTTTATTTTATGATGAAGATGCTACTGTCAATATTAAAGAAATTTGTGACAGGAAAAACATAAGCACACGAGTCTCGAGTAAGCTTCACATGTGCAATCACATGTCAAATGTGTGAAGCACATGTAAAAATATGCACACTATGCAGAATATATATAGTTGAAGTCAGAATTATTAGCCCCCCTTTGACTTTTTTTTCTTTTAAAAATTTAAATATTTCCCAAAATATGTTTAACAGAGCAAGGAAATTTTCACAGTATGTCTGACAATATTTTTTCTTCTGGAGAAAGTCTAATTTGCTTTATTTCGCCTAGAATAAAAGCAGTTTTCAATTTTTAAAAAAACATTTTAAGGTCAAAATTATTAGCCCCTTTAAGCAAATTTTTTTTAGTTAGTTTTTTTTCTTTGGACTGTGGGGGAAACCCACGTGAACACAGGGAGAACATGCAAACTCCACACAGAAATACTAACTGACCCAGCCAAGGCCTGAACCAGCGTCCTTCTTGCTGTAAGGTGTCAGCGCTACCCTCTGCGCCACCGTGCTGCCTACTATGCAGAACATATACATGAAACATATATATATATATATATTAATCTCTTACATACCTAGTAGTGCAAATCCAATTTTATTTTATTTATTTATTTTTATTTTTTATTTTACACATGTAAACATTTGCAAACTATGCGGAATATATGCTCACCGGCCACTTTATTAGGTACACCTGTCCAACTGCTCATTAATGCAAATTTCTAATCATCCAATCATGTGGCAGCAACACAATGCATTTAGGTATGTAGACATGGTCAAGACAATCTACTGGGGAAAAAAATACTGTAGAAGTCAGTGTGTGCATTTTTCAAAATATCTTCTTTTGTGTTCAACAAGAAAAAACTCAAATTGGTTTTGAACAAGTGAAGGATGTGTAAATGATGTGTAAATGACAGATTTTATTTCTTTTTTGCATGAACTATCGCTTGAAGTAAATCAAAACAACAACAAAAAAAAATAGTTTATCAACTTAACTGTGACAAGTTACGACAGCTTTCCTCACTTTTTAAAGTAACTTTTTACAGTCTGGCTCATTGTTTGGCATTTATTTAGCAATTTTGTATTATTTACTTTGCCTAGTACAATTAATAAAAGTCCTGACCTGAGTGAGTCTAGCCACTCTGCCTATTTCTAAAGTACATTTCATCTATGTATTTGAAGCTGATGCATTGTCACAATATCTTTTCTTTCCAAGCTCAGAAGTGGTCGTGGAAATCTGTGAGAGTGCCACAAGATGATTGCAGAGATTTAATTCATACTGTGGGCACTTCTTCTGGCCACTGCCTTTATGCCCTCCAGCGAGGCACTTAACCCCCATCTGGTCCAGGAGCACGCTGTGTCTGCCCTCATCCCCTAGCCATTCTGTTACAATCTCAGATTAAAGTCAGAGCAAAACAGGAAGTGACTGAAAGGCATCTCTGCACTGCATTGTGGGAAATAATGCCTTTACACTCCCTCAAAATTCTCATTATATATCAGGCACAAGAAAAGAAAAAAAAACAAGTGCAAAATGCTAACCTTGACATCTAACTAAGAGAAATAGTCCTTTCGCTGTGTGATTAGATTGGATTGAAGCCAGCAGGAAGAAAGACCCCTGCCAGCGTTGGCTGAGAAAAACCACAACTCTAAACCTCGCCATTTAACACAGCCCTGAGCGTTTGCTCACTTATGCCACAGGCAGCCCCCCGAATGCCCTTATTCCCCATTTAACAACTGTATGAACCCTTCAGGGACACTGTCAGAACAGAACTCGCTAAATGTGAGGGAGATTTGGTATATTAAGTTCCATGTCAACTTTAGCACTGAATTACCAGCTGTAAAACTAATCGAAGTTTTTCCTACATGCCTGTGCTTGACAGCTGTGATCCCTGGAGACAGTGGTTCTAAATGGTTCTGAGTGGAAGAATTTGTAATGAGGACTTTTTTTTTTTGTTACAAGACTATGGTAATTTTAGCATTTGTTGCTAAACTTTTTGAGACCCTGCTTTTACTGTATTTCAAAGGCCGTGACATACAATATCATATTGACCAATGTTTGGCTATCATTTCAGATATCGTAGGCCCAATCCCAATTTTAATTTTGTACCCCTACCCCTTCAAAATGGGACACCACTACAACACCTGCACACATCATCATATGTCATAACGATCTCTTACTTCATATGAGATCGATGATCACGACTGCTGTAGTTTTTCCAGTTGCATTATTTTTTGGCATTTATATTCAGGAAATCACTGAAGGCAACGATATCATGTTATCATAATAATATAATGTGACAATAAGCTCGTATCTGTACTGTGCATTTACACCATGGCCATATTCATCTATGAAAACAAACAAAACCAGCAGGATATAGCAGAAACATTCATACACACTCATTCACACACACACACACACTACACACAATTTAGCCTACCCAATTCACCTGTACCACATGTCTTTGGACTGTAAGGGAAACCAGAGCACCCAGAGGAAACCCACACGAACGCAGGGAGAACATGCAAACTCCACACAGAAACGCCCACTGACCCAGCCGAGGCTCGAACCAGTGACCTTCTTGCTGTGAGACGACGGCACTACCTACTGCGCCACTGCGTCGCCCCTCACAAAAAAGAGGATGACCAAAAACCTGACCAAGTTAACTAAATAAGTTATGAAATCAGATTAGATCACTATAACATTGCAATTGTTTCTCGTGAATTTATTAGAATGCATGGGGATTTCAGATAACGCATAGGAAAAACACCAAACAAGTGAAAAAATGTCTTTATCTGTGTTGCATATGGATTACCCCTGCAGACAGGGGAAGTTCCAAATGTTGCTTTATTTAGAATGGTCAGGCAGGCAGAGATCAAAAACCAGCATAAACGGTGTAGTTGATAATCCAAAAGCGTAATCCAAAAACAGTCAAAAGGTTCAGGGCAGGCAGCAAAGAATTAAAACACGATAAACAGTCTAAAGTCAAAAACACGGGAACCAAGAAACAAGGAAAACAGTTTGTGTAATGACATGTGTGAAACAGAGGGGTTCAAATAGACCAAGTAATCAGTTCTGAACAGCTTCAGCTGTGTGTGTTAGCAATCAGTGGGAAACAGGAACAGGTGTGAGTGTGTGGTGCATGACAGGATATGTAGTCCATATGGTGACAGATTTGTAGTCCTGAGTGAAAGTGAATGATTCCCAGCAATCTACAAGCATGGATCGCTGGTGATTGTGAAGGTCTGTTTGACAACACACAGGGCAAATCCTCACAATACAATCCCATATATGAACTCTTTGCAAATCTTCACAAAACATGCAAATAGAAAAACATGCTGCAAATAGCACAGACCACAACTTGAATTTTAAAGGGGGTTGCCAAAAGTAACAAAACTGACTGAGACCTGTTTATTAAACTAATTAAGTGACTAATTAAGTAATTAGCTCAGATTAAATCCCTTTACTATTGCAATTGTCTCATGCACTGTTATTAGAATGCATGCAGAGTAAATGTTTGTCTGACCGTACGTTCACACAGAAAGCGGCGAGAGCGTCAAAGTAACCGGAAGTCATTCATTTTCAATGAGAGCCAGCGGCGAGGAGCAACGCGGCGCGTCTTCGCCGGTGTGGGCGTCGAGGAGAGTTGAAATCAAGTCAACTTTATGGTAATGAGCTATTACGCGGTTCGGCGGCAAGCTATCAGAATGAAGAAGTCCACCGCTTGAGAGGAGTTCAGAGAACACAGACCTGTGAACTTTGGTTCCGACCACTGTTGTTCCTAGGGGTTTGATGATTGCGGTCGCTGGATTTTCGGGTATTTACAATGTTTTCTTACAGGAACATGCATTAAATAAGTTACTGGCGAATTACTGATGTGCATTAATGTTATATATATTTAGCTTTAAAAAAGCGGGAATCTCACGCGACAGTACAAAACAGTATTGCTGCTTCAGGATATTTCAGACATATGGACACATTGGATAATTAAGTGGAGCAAAGCCACACCACATGCAACTTGATCTTCCATTGTTAAATGAATTTAATAAGAAGTGCGCAACATTTTCACGCTAGAAAGCATGTTTTATGTAACTGATATGCTGCAACGGCTCCTTTAAATGCGAGATCAATGTAGCGACCTTGGACACTCTCACCGCTTTCGGTGTGAACGCACAGTAAGTCTTTTTTGTTGTTCTGAAATACCCTGGTAATCTTTTAGTTTTTCTCAGTAGCATCACTTACTACTCAGATTTGGACTTATCTTTCTTTTCAGATCGAATTGAGATTTCTGACATTTTTTAAGATCATAATGTCTGTTGTCTGGATGTGGGCGTTAGGGAAGGTCATGTGTTCTGGCTCTGAGCATCATGTTGGAAATTAACAATCATATATGATATGTTTACTGCATGATGTGCTAATTAAAGGAAGAATAGTTGCACTTTGTGTTATGCAGTTTTGTACTTGCATCAAAAATACTGATTCTATAACAAAGTATGTAGCTACACAACAAGTGCCCTGTTATTATGACTTTTTTAATGTTAGTACATAAAGGTTGAGTGAGAAGTGGGTCATGAGAATTTAAGAAGAGTGGTTGGTTGGTTGGGTATATGGGTGGGTGGGATGGTTGGTTGGTTGGTTGGTGGGGTTGGTTGGTTGGCTGGGTTGGGTTGGGTCAGATGGTTGGTTGGTTGGTTTAGATTAGTTAGTTAGTTAGTTAGTTAGTTAGTTAGTTAGTTTACTGGTTGCTTGGGTTACTTGAGTGGCCATATCAAGTGGCTCTTGTTTAGATCGTTTATTGAATTTACTAGCAACTGTTTACTGTTTTACCCTGAAAGTAGGCAAAACTAAACTAAATAGACCAAATATATAGATGGATCTTGGATCATATAGTGGTTTCATATGGTGTTATTATTTTTGAGGAAAATACATTGTGGCCAAGAAAAAAGAAAATAATTTTTAGATTATTTTTAATGTGAAAAATGAATCAGGTTTTTTAAAATGGCGTAATCTGGATTTTTTTTTGTTGTTGTTGCTGTTATTGTTGTTGCTTTCACCTGACAAAAATAATCAAAATGAATGAATCAATCAAACAGTCAATCAATCAATCAATCAATCAATCAGCCAATCAGTTTGCAAATGATAAACCAATCAGCCAATCGATCTGCAATGATAATTTGGTAACACTTTAATTTATGTAACAATCCCTACTATTATACTTGCTAATTACCTGTCCATTATTAATTTATTACATGTTTTATGGTAGTGTACTTTTAAAGTATGATCGGTAACACTTTAGTTTAGGTCACAATTCACAGTATTAACAAACCATTAACTAACACTACTAGCTTAATTAACCGCTAATTAACTGTTTATTAATAGTTAGTAAGGTAGTAGTTGGGTTTAGGTTTTGGTTAGGATTAGTGATCTACAATTAGATCCTTAAAACTTCTAATGAACAGTTAATATCTTAATAATAAGCAGGTTATAAGCCAGTCGTTAATAGCAGTTCCAAAAGTGCAACATCTGAGCAATAACTTTTTTCCTCAGCGAGGGACTGCGGTGGAGATCTGATGTCATCTCCCTTGGAGACAGTAAGAGGGAAGTTAATGAGTGATGAAGATTTCTAATGAACAGTTAAAGAGCCCATATTATACATGAAATAGGGTCATATTTAGGTTGTAAGGGTCTCCAACAACAGTCTAATATGCATGCAAGGTCATAAAACACTTTGATGGTCTTATAATCTGCATTTATTTTTACCTAATTATCCCAGCGACTCTCATATGAATCGTTCAGCGATTCATTTGTTCCCAACCCCCTCCTCAGCGCGAAGCTAATCTGCGCTGATTGGACCGATGACAGCCTGCTGCGATTGGTCGACAGTGACAGGCTTCAGGGCGAGACAGAGTGAAATGCCCAGCTGGTAATCAACTATATAAAAGTAGTCACAGTGCACACGCGCTTCATAGTGTAAGGCTTTTTTCACACACACACACAACCCTCCTCAGAAGAACTGGGGAGATCGACGCGAGTCTCTCCCTCTCTCTCTCTCACACACACACACAACGCTCCTCAGAAGAACTAGGGAAAGCGACGCGAGTCTCTCTCTCTCTCTCTCTCTCTCACACACACACACACACACACACAACGCTCCTCAGAAAAACTAGGGAAAGCGACGCGAGTCTCTCTCTCTCTCTCTCTCTCTCTCTCTCACACACACACACAACGCTCCTCAGAAGAACTAGGGAAAGCGACGCGAGTCTCTCTCTCTCTCTCTCTCTCTCTCTCTCTCTCTCTCTCTCTCTCTCTCTCTCACACACACACACACACACACACACACACACACACAACGCTCCTCAGAAGAACTAGGGAAAGTGACACGAGTCTCCTGTCTCCTAGCTTACGATCGATCGCCATAGCAACGACAAACGGCAGTGGAACGCGAGCTCACAAAAGCCTTTAACGTTAAATCCGTAAACAAAGCGGCACGCGTCGCGTTTTTAACGTGGCTTACATGTGATAAGAGAATATAAAGAGTAACCGCGTGTACTGTACCAGGTTAACAACTCATCTTTGGGTAGAGACTGTCAATATTATCCATCTGAGCACAGCGTGACTTCATTCGACCGGCGGCGTCTGTGTGTGTGTGTCTAGTGTTTTTTCTGTGTTAGTGGGCGGGGCCGCAGGTTTCAAATCTCCCTGGTTTGCGCGCGTAACTACTGGCGAGGCTTGTGTTTCGTGGCTGCGTCATCGCGAAACACCTAATGACTCGTTATCAAGGCGACTCGTTTGAAGCACTATGAGTCGACTCTTTTATAGATGAATCAATAGTTTTAAACACTGTACACTTACAGATTTAAGCCTTAGCTGGATATTTCACTTCACTTAGAGCTGTGTTACACACTACATGGAAGGGCATTTTCAAAAACCCATAATATGGGCTCTTTAATATCTTAATAATAAGCAGGTTATAAGCCAGTACTTAATAGTATGAAATGTGTTACCCTGTAAATTTGTAGATTATTAAGGTAAACGTATTAGTTAATGGTTTGTTAATAGCGATTAGTTAATGGTTTGTTAATAGCGATAATTGTAACATTTTAAAATAATCTTGTATTAATTAATGTTAGTTAATGCATTTATGGACAATGAGCAATGCATTTATTATAGTATTTGTTTGTGTTAGTTAATAAAAATAGAGTTGTTCATTGTTAGTTCATGTCAACTCACGGTGCATTTATTCATTTTACCAAGCATGAATATGGATTTTATTAATCCATAATAAATAAATTCAGGGAACCAGTATAGTTAAACACCCAGGAACACCCAGCCGGGGCTTGAACCACTGCCCTTCTTGCTGTGAGGTGACCACAGTGGCCACAGTGTGACCAATAATTCAAAAATCAAAACAATTTTGTTACTTCATACTGTAATTGTAATTGTAAATGTCTGAGATTAAGTTTATACTTCCAAAGTCTTTTGGAATGCCAAAAGTGCAACATCTGAGCAATAACTCAGCAATTCCTCAGCAAGGGCCTGCGGTGGAGATCTGATGTCATCTCCCTTGGAGACAGTAAGAGTGATGTTAATGAGTGATGAAGACCCTGTGTGACACTCAAACGCACAAGTGGCTGATGCTGACCAATGCTTGCATCCTAGTCCTTCATTTGTCCTGTCTCTGAGCAGTCTGATGCATCGCACACGTACAGCTGACTCACGGGTCATTGCTGAGAGGCCGTCTGTGTTTATCTGTACCCCTGTTCTAAACCACAAATGTGTACAGACTTCATTTTCCATTGAAATCACTGGAAGAGAGCTCAACCCTCTCATGTGCAGGTCTCTTGAGGCCAAAATACCAGTTTAACTTGCTTCTAACTGACTTGATCAGGGATTCTGGATATGAAATGCCTGCAGGCACAGTATTCCGTGTGTAACTGATGCGTTTGGTTATAAATCTACATGGGTATTTGCATAGCCAGTCGTCTCGAAGGATGTGCTGATGTTTGCATGGGAGAAAAGGCTCACCATCTGCTTCAATCTCAAGCGATTTCCTTTACGGATCTGCGTGAAAGTGAAATCCGACATTCATGAAACACCAGTGTTCTTCAAGTAAGCCATTAAAGTATTCAATCTTGCCACACCTTCATTTATCATATCCCGGATAGTAAATTCACAGATCTCCATCTGTTTCAGTCAGGTTTTAGACTTTTATTGTTGGAGATTCATGGCTGTGTTAATAAAAATTGCAACCTTGCATACTTGCTTATTATGGAGGTTGTATAGTCTGGTGGTTAAAGGTAATTGGATCCCACTTAAAAAGCAGTGTGTCTCCTAAATGACTGATTGAAATTCAATCCACAGGTGTATTGTAATATATGATAGCATATTATGTGGCTTTCAGGTATCACAGAAGGTGTACAGCAAATAAATGATCTGTATCTGTTGCATTGACAGACATGTTGCTATATTTAGACAGAACAACAGATGTGGCGTTAATCTGGAAATGTCAAGTAAATGAGGAACTCAATTTTAGATTTATTTCTTTTCCATTTATAGTTTCCATTTTACATCACATATGTATATGAAGTTGCGTTGACTGTAGTTTAAATTCATGTTGTATTTAATTGGTGGAGGGTACTACTGACCTTGATATTATTTATTTATTTACTTTTTTGTTCTGTTTAATCAATCTGATCATTTTAACTATAAGTGGCGACAAGTGATAATTCACATACAGGCTCATTCTGATTATGTACCCCTATATACATTTCTGGAAAGTGCCAAATACATCCCAGGAGCTACATTTTTTTTGCTGTTTTTGTTTTCGCAAATCTGCCAGAGGCCGATGTGTATTCTTTTTGAGATCTTAAAATCCACCAGAGGCCGCTGTCGGCTGACTGACTGGCCAATCCCCCCACCCTGCCCCTTCTCTAAACTCAACCGATAGTGTTTTAAAAAGCACCAATTGACCAGCGCCCCCCACTTCCCTAAAGCTAATCAACAATGTTTTGAAAAGCAATCTAGTAAAAGAAAACCCCTTGCAGCAGCCTGACTTTTACAACGTTTTCAGATTTTACCACATTCTTACCCTGTAACTTACTTGTTTTTTTGTTTTTTTGGCTTTTGTTTTTGTCTTAACTGCTTTCTGGAACTGTTTTTCACCGGACTCAAACTCCCTCGTCATGGTCAACTCCTCTCTGCATCTCAAATCTTCCCACCAGGGGTGCTGCTTGCTGGTACGGACCCTATGACAACATTCTCATGGTGTCGCAGATGAAATTGGGGCGAGTGAGGCTCCTCTGGCTAAATAATTAGCGATATCCAGAAATGTATATAGGAATGCGTTTTATAAATTAGCTTATTGGTCTAGTTGATTTTTATAATCAAAAATAGCACTTTTTATTACAAATATATGTAAATTGGTAATATCACTCTGTGTTGAGGTGGCCACACAAGTTCTCTGCCTTGATCAGCAAAATCTGCTTTGTTTAAAACTAAATACATTGTGTTTTCATATCCTTTAAATCACATATTTATTAACATATCAGCATCCTCCAAATGAAAAAAAACACTTTTTGTTCATGAATGAAACCAGAAAGAATGTTATTTTATGATTCAGTGTGATTTAAAAATTCAATATTTCAGCACTTCATCACCTGTAATCTTACTCTTAACATGTTTTGATTTATGAGACATACACAATAAAATGCACAGCGCAGCATCTTTTTCCAAATGTAACTACATGGAACTGTATGGAAAAGTAGCACACTGCAATAGATAAATGCATTCTGTGGGAATGGCCCCTGACTTTGCTTCTTTGTTGTCGTTTTCCTCCTGTTTCCCTCTGCCTCCACTCTTGGGCCTATGGCTGCCCTTAGAACCAGATGGTAAAAATGTTGTGAAATTTGGCATACAGGTTGAAAACATTACCATAGCAGTTTTGGAATGTTTAACTTAATCCCTCTGGCATCACCTGCTGTTCAATACTGAGGCCATGTTTTTGTTATTAACTTACGCTTTAAAAATATATTAGCTCAAAACAATTCGGCTTCACCCTGTAATGTTATTTTCTTTTAGTGAAAATTTTCCATCCTTTTGAATGATCTGAAAGGCATATTTTCTTCAGCTGTTAGTCTGATTTCTTTTATAAAAAATCAAACTAGATCATCTCCTGACTGTGGTCACAAAAGAAAAAAAAATCTGTTTTGGTTAATCAAACTGTTCTTGAATACCTCGCAAACAAATTCTACAAAGAGCAGATCCAAGGTTAGGTTTATCACCTAATTGTTTAACCACATTTAGACCAAATTTGGTTTTATGTATCACAAAATATCAGAAACGTGTGACTTTAGATTTAGTGATGCATTTGTATGATTTTTTTTAATTACTTCTGTCCAATGACTGTTGGATTTAGGGGTGAGGTTTAGGAGCACTTCTCATTTGTAAAAAAATTGTATGTTTTCAAATGACTGAAATAGGGCTGCACAATGTATCGTTTCAACATCAATATTGCAATGTGCATATCCACAATAGTAACATCGAATTATGATTGTAGTTGACTAGAACAAACAGTTAAGAACGCATGAGAAATGTGTAATTATTGCAGAGTTTAATCAAAATGAAGTAAAAGTTTATCATTTGCACATTTTTTAAGGCCTGACATAGTTCAAAGTATTGTGTAACTTTAATAAAGCTTAACTTTATCAAATTGTTTCTACAGTAAAGACTTTTGCAGTGTTCTTTTACATTTGATCATTCATATTGTGTACCATGAATACTATCTGACTACCCTGAAAACCACAAAAAAAACATACTTAATAACTCTTTTGCCTTTACTCTTTGTATTTGTTGCTTGTAATTTGTTTAGTACATTTTATGCACACTGTAAAACCCAACAGCCTAATGCTTTATGCTAAATGACTGTTGAGTGTAGTTGACTCAAAATATACTGAAAGTTAATTCTACTCATGTGATAAGAGTTTTGAGCTCAGTGTTTAAGGTAATGAGTTAATTAAATACCTCATTACTTCAACTTAAATGGAGTAACTTCACAGTACTTATATAGATTAGTTTTTTTTTTTAACTCAAATGGTTTGTTCCTATCGGTTACCTCAAACAATTTGAGTTGCTTTAACTTATTGGGTTTTACAGTACTCAGTTGGTTTCAGTTCTCTTCATTTATTGGATTTTACTGTGCTCAAATTGCTTCGTTTACTCAAATGGATTAAGTTCACAGTACTTATTATGATTAGTTTTTGAACTTCAATGGTTTACTGCAATCAGTTTCCTCAAATAGTTTGAGTTACCTTAACTTTTTTATATATTATTTTTTATTTATTTTTTTACTTTTTTATATATATTCTAATTTATTAAATTCTTTCCAAACAACAGTTTTGTTGTGACATTAGTGGCCTGTTGGCCTGTTCCCTTGTACCTATTTTATAACTTCACAATTTAGTGCCACCAGATTTAATGCCAAACTGCATCTGAGGCAACAACTCTGTCCCTTATTGGTCAAAATTGATTAAACTAAATCATATTAGCAGTAATGGTATTTACACTCAAACTTTGTTCAAACTGTTTATTTAAGATAAGCTTTTCGAGTTTTTTTTTTTTTTTTTTGGTTGGGGGGCAACTTGGGGAAAAACAAATAAGTTAACTTAATCCCTTCATGTTGCCTCAACACAAATCAAGTGTATGGAACCCAGCATTTTTTACAGTGTATGATATTTCTGCCACAGTCATCTGTAACATGTTAAATTCAACCCAGGCTCATTCTGAAAACATACCGCTATATAAATTTCTGGAGAGCGCCAAACACGTCCCAGAAGGTTAATTTTTTGCAGTTTATGTTTTGTGCGAATCTACCAAAGGCCGCTGTGTACGCTTTTTAAGATCTCAAATTTCTCTCAGGAGTGCCATTTTTGCCTGCTATTCTTGCTTAAATCCACCAGAGGCCGCTGTTGACTGACTGACTGACTGACTGACTAAATGACTGACTGACTCACCCTTCTCCTTCAATAAACTCAACCGATAATGTTTTAAAAGCAATCCAGAAAAAGAAAAGCCATCGCGGCAGCCTGATTTTTACCATGTTTAAAATTTTTTACCACATTCTTACCCTGTTATTTACTTGTTTATTTTATTTTTTGGCTTCTGTTTTTGTCTTTTTTGCACTTTTTAGAACCCCGTCGGACTAAAACCCCATCGTCGTGGTCAACTCTTTTCTGCTTCTCAAGTCCGTCGATGCACATGGCGAGCTACTGGACAAACTGGTAACAGTGGGAAAGCCGTCCATATGGGGGTAAGCAGTCAGTTGGTAAGCACGAAAAGGAACGGCGTTATACCACCTCGTAGAGTTTATTTTAAAGATGAAATGCAGCTATACGTACGTCTGGCTACATATAGGGCAACGTTTTTAGAATGAGCCTATGTTGGTTAAATTTCTGGTTTGATCTTCTGTGCCATGTTAAGCTCCTCATTTTACCTCTGTTATGCCCTAATTGCCACTTGCTGCTATATTTTTAGATATGTTCATTAATAGTTTATACTTGTCGAATAATTTATTCTAGAGTCTTAATTCATATGGCATTTGACACAACGCATGTATAATTACTCTGTTAACCTTTAAGGATCTGAGTCAGTTGCAGGTTTAGACCTTGAAGAGCTGTGTATCCATGAACCATCGTTACTGATAATGTCAAATAAGACACTTACAGTACCGTCACATTTCTCCTCTGGGTCTCTCCTGTGTGTGCCTAGCTAAAAGTATCAGCTAAATGACAAATTAGTAAATTTGCTAAACATCTAAATGTGGCTTGGTTTGAATGAAACATGCATTAGTAAGTATTTAAGGGTAGAGGTCAGTACAAACCTTGTGCTTCATTCTGACTGAGCTGTTTTAGCATGCTAATTACATATTGTTACCTATTTTAAAGGCATGTCTGTTGTTTTGCGACCAGCCAACCCAGCATGATAGAGTGTTTTATGCTAATTTAAACACTCTTAAACCATCTCCTTCTCCAGAAAGTGTGTGTTTTTATGTGTGTTTTCATTTTGTGCTCCTTTGCCAGGAGATTAATGAGAGACGTGATGAATTCGGAGTATGAGAGAGACAGAAAGAGAGAGAGTCACGCATGGTCTAGGAGAGTAATGTTCATTAAAAGCGAAGGAGTGAGACAGAAGATAAAAATGAAAAGAGCATGGCTTCACCCCACCCCGCCTACATCTGATGAATAAGAAAATATGCAGTCATCAGAGGCTTCACGAATCAAATGAAATATCAATTTAAGGCTTGTTACTTTGAATGCCCCTTAGGTCTGTTGAAGTTAGCTTTTTTTGAATGCTGGATCCTGAAATATAGTTTACCTTGTAAAAACATGACCAGAAGACCAAATGGAATGGCTTGTTAGTGGATTTGATCATTTGACTTGCTATAATGCCAATCAAGATTTTGATGTTGAGTTCCTAAATCATTAAAGGTAAAGGGCCTGTTTTGATATTTCAGGAACATTTTGCCTCAAATTCATATAATCTCCTACTCCTTTGATCAGTCGGAGTGGAGCCAATTGAAACAATGTGCTACCTGAAGATTTCGTTTCCTAAGAAATGTAATTTACAAAATACTAACGCTACAGTTTTAAAGTTTGGGGTTAGTAAGATTTTTTTATTCTTTCCCTGCCAGCATTTTTTTAAAGTTGCCAGCACCACCAATGATTTTCAGGTAAATTTGACAGCACTCTGAATATTTTCTGCTAAGAATATATGAGCCTCTTATATATCAAAATAAATGACCAAGCCTTTAGTTTTAAACATTAAAAGCATGTTATACTACTGTATATCCATGTTTTATGACCACTTGAATTCAGGTAGGTTTTTAACTAAAAAAAAAACACATTAAAAAATGCTTTTTTAAAAAGTAGTGCATTTTCAATGCCTGCCAGCTGAACACTGTATACCTTTTCATTTTTACACACAGTCAGATCTTTGTATGTATTTTGTACCCCAAAGCAAACTCATTCAGGACATCCGCTAGGTCTTTCTTTACTGTAATGCAAATTTAAATATGGATTACCGTAAAAACTAATCAATAGCAAGGAAGTGTTGTCTCTTTATTGATGAGATATCTCATGAATGGCAGGGAAAGAGTTTTCAATGTTTTTAAAGATTCTTGCTCATCAAAACTGCAGTTATTTGGTCAAATATACAACAAAACAGTCATTTGGTAACAGTAAAAATGTTAAGTTGTTTATTGTTATAAACAATACATTTGTTAAAATAATGTTTTAATATATTTCCAAATGAAATGTATTTATTAGTCCAGTATTCAATCTCACGTTTCTTCAAAAAACATTTTAACGTTGTAAACATTTCTTAATTTTATAGCACAAAATGGTTTTGCTACTTTTGTTTGTTTGATTGTTTGTTTGTTTTTTGTTGTTGTTGTTCTTTCCATTTTTAAAAGAAAACTTAATTCAAGTAAAATGGAAACATTGTAAATGTCTTTGCTGTCAGGCCAGCCGATTCGAATGTTATCACTCGATTGAATGGCTGTTATCAGTGGTTATCAGGGCCAGTAGGGGGCTTCTGCACCTACTGGAAGGCGCAGAAGGCTATTATTATCCATCCAAATTGTTAATCATCTATAGATCACATACGGCTGCAGCCGGAAGTTAAGAAGAACTATTTATATTATTTATTAAATTTCCCATGAGTTGTAGTTTATAAACGTCTACCCCTACCCCAACCCTAAACCCAATTGTCGCAGTAATGTAAAAACATATCTGGATCTGGAGTCTTCTCTATTAGTATAGCTGATTAACCATGTGGATGGATGATAATAACCTTTTGAGTCTACCAGTAAGCACAGAAGGCCTCTGACCCATATCTGTCAGCTGATAACCATTGATAACGCCCATTAAATTGAGTGAGAACATTCGAAGTGGGTGGTCAGGCTATATATTATCTAACTATTGGAAAATAATAGTAAATAGCCAAATAATGCAATGTATCTTACAGCAGACTTACATATGCACGCTGAGCCACGCAGTGTCAGACATACAATGTCTGACACAATGCACTCAATGGAGCTAGTGACATCACTGTGAGGGTAGGGTTAGGTGCGGGGTTAGCTGTGCACATTAAAAGCATTGCATGCAGCTCAGCTTGCATCTGCTTCTGATCTGCAGCCAGACCTTTCTCAAATAATGCCAAACAATTTCAGAATTGATTTATAAGTTCTATACGTTTTTTTGTTGTTCAGTTTAGTCTAGTTCAAATTTGATTCAAAGTATGTTTCATCTACATTTACATTTATGGATTTGACAGACACTTATGTTCGCATTCCAGGCACAGTATAGACTTAAACCCATAACCTTGGCATTTCTGGCATCATCCTCAGCACTTTGAGCAACAGAAATGTATAAATGCAGCTGCAAACTTAAAATTTCATGTCTCTGCACACGAGTAAAAGCTCATCCAATATCATACTGTATCATGCTTGACCAAAAAGCAATGGTTGAATCCAGATGCATCATTTATAGTTGGACCCTTATCATCCATCTTGGACCAATTAGAAATCACACAAAAACAGCTACCTCAGTGGCTGGATTGAATTTATGACGAACTAAGAAGTTAGACTTTTTCCAAAAATGTCTCAATTTCATTATTATTATTATTATTATTATTATTATTATTATTATTATTATTATTATTATTATTATTATAGTATTTATTATTATCATCATCATTATTATTATTATTATTATTATTATTATTATTATTATTATTATTATTATTATTATTATTATAGTATTTATTATTATCATCATTATTATTATTATCACTATTATTATTATTAGTATTTATTATTATTATTATTATTATTATTATTATTATTATTATTATCATAGTATTTATTATTATCATTATTATTATTATTATTATTATTATTATCACTAATATTATTATTATTATTATTATTATTATTATTATTATTATCATCATCATCATCACTATTATTATTATTATTATTATTATTATTATTAATATTATAGTATTTATTATCATTATTATAGTATTTATTATTATTATTATTATTATTATTATTATTATTATTATTATTATTATAGTATTTATTATTATTATTAGTATTATATTATTTATTATTATTATTATTATCATCATCATCATCACTTTTATTATTATTGTTATTATTATTATTATTATTATTATTATTATTATTATTATTATTATTTTAGTATTTATTATTATTATTATTATTATTATTATTATTATTATTATTATTATTATTATCATCATTATTATTATTATAAGAATGTGCCACCAATTTCTAATGATCATATCACAGACATTTGATTTCTCTCTCTCTTTCTCTCTCTGTATGTGTGTGTGTGTGTGTGTGAGTGTTTAGCTAATGTGACAGACATCTCAGAAATAGAAGCCAGTTGAAAGAGAGGATAAAAGCGGCAGCAAGCACAGCAAAGGCATCACATCAGTCTGTGATTTTTATTTTTTTTCTTGCCCTACCCTGTGTGCCACCCTGCCATACATGGAAATCTCATGTCACGAGTGTACGACTCACATGCAGGAAATGCGTATCAAAAAGGCAGACGTTCACAACTGCATGTCCCCAAATCTCAGGCAGTGAGGTGTTATGATTTTGAGGGGTTGCTGCGGGCTGCTAGTTGCCATGCTACTGATGAAAGGCTTAGGTATCATCAGGGCTGTGTGTTACGGTGATGTCTGCCTTCTGTTTGAGCCTGTTTGAGCCGGAATGGCCCTGATTACAGCACATAACAGTCTCTCGGAGGAAACTGGAACACAGGAGAATTCTGACCTCAGACGTTGCTCTAATTTAGAACTCTTGTGGATGCTAAACAAGAGGGAAAACTCAGGTGCGCAAGCCCAAAGTTATTTTAACCAAACTGCTTCAGAAACAAATACACTCACATTATGGACACCTGGTTTTGCCTGTGGTGTGAGATACAGTTAAAGTAAAAATTATTAACCCTCTTGTGACTTTTTTTTTCTTCAATATTTCCCAAATGACGTTTAACGGATTGAGGAATTTTTAAAAGTATTTCTTATAATATTTTTTTCTTAATTGTTTTATTTTGGTTCGAATACATGCAGTACCCTTAAGCAATATTATTTTTTGATTAATTACAGAACAAACCATAATTATACGATGACTTGCCTAATTACCCTAACTTCCCTAATTAACTTAAATGGCAATTAAAGTTAAATGGCATTTCAAGCTGAATACTAGTATCTTAAAAAATTTCTAATAAAACAGTATGTACTGTCATCGCAAAGATAAAATAAATCAGTAATTAGAAATTAGTTATTAAAACTATTATGCTTAAAAATGTGTTGAAAAACTCTTTTTTCCGTTAAACAGAAATTGTTCTGAAAACATACCGCTATATACATTTCTGGAGAGTGCCAAATACATCCCAGGAGGTATGTTTTTTCAGTTTTTGTTTTCGCGAATCCGCCAGAGGCCACTGTGTATGCTTTTTAGATCTCAAATTTCTCTCGCGAGTGCCATTTGAGCCCTCTCTTCTCGTGTAAATTCACCCGAGGCCGCTTTCGACTGACTGACTGACTGACTGACTAACTGACTGAGTGATCGACAGACCCACCCTCCTCCTTCCCTAATCCCAACCAATTGTATTTTTAAAAGCACCGATTGACCAAACACCCCCTTCCCTAAACCCAACTGACTGTGAATCGATACAAAGTCCATAAAAAGAAAAGCCCTCGGCTGACTTTTACCACGTTTTCAGATTTTACCACATTCTCATCCTGTTATTTACTTGTTTATTTTATTTTTTGAGATTTTGTTTTTGTCTTACCTACTGTTCTTTGCCGAACTCGAACCCCGTCGTTGCGGTTAACTCCTCTCTGTATCTCAAGTCTGCTGACGTATGTGCTAAGCTTTGGATTCATCTTCAATGCCTCATCCTTCATCTTACCCCAGACACACTCAATAATGTTTATGCCTGATGACTGGGCTGGCCAATCCTGAAGCACCTTGACCTCCTTTGCTTTCAGGAACTTTCTGGAACCGTTCTTCGCCAGACTCAAACCCCGTCAGCACGGTTAACTCCTCTGCATCTCAAGTCTGCCGACATATGCGGCAGGCTACTGGACAAACTGGTAACAGTAGGAAAACAGTCCATACAGAGGTAAGCAGTCAGCTGCTAAGCATGAAAAGGAACTGCATCATACTGACGCGTAGCGTTCGTTTTAAAGATGAAATACAGCCATACATACATCAGGCTACATAATTCGTGATCACCAGAAATGTATATAAGGCTACGTTTTCAGAATGAGCTTAGGTTGGTTATGAAATAAAATGTCACAATAATGATAAAAAATGAAGAAATTTAAAATACATTTGAATAAAATATAAAACACTTGTCTGAAACTAATAATTGTAAACATTGTATACTACATTGTTGTAAAAATTGGATGTAAACATTTATTCAATTCAATTCAATTCGCCTTTATTTATATAGCGCTTTTACAGTGTAGATTGGGCCAAAGCAGCTTCACATAGTAAATTATTAGTAAATTAAAACAGTGTAGTTCATTTTTCAGAGTTTAAGTTCAGTTTAGCTCAGTTCAGTGTGGTTTAATAATCACTACTGAGAGTCCAAACACTGTAGAGCAATCCACCGATGCGCATTTATACTTTCAAGACTGCAACTTTCTCACTTTGCTGTTATGCATGTTTCTATCTCCATCCCCATATAATGACACGTAATATTGCGCACATGTTGGATAAATTATGAAATGTATTACAGTAAACAATGTATTTTGTGACACTATGAAATAAGCAACAGAGCATAACAACCCCCAGACTCATTCTTTTTTTCCATTTTGTCATATTGCACAACAAACAAGTATTTTTGTGCATAAATAAACTGACCTGTGTGAAGGAAGTGACATCATTCAGCCTACAGAGGGACATGATGTCTGATCTGATTGACAGCTGATAGCATCCACTGCTTCTACATAATGAGATCTGCTGGAAAAATGTGTTGACGTTGCACATCCACAACTCCCAGTCACCCGCGCACATATCAGAATTCGCCAGATCAATACCAATATTTCATGTCTGGGGTCAGTTATACATCAGCGGTGATCTAAGGACAGTCACGCTGGAAAACTGTTCACAGCAGGGACTCACTGAATACCAAGACCTCTGGTTTGTAGGTGAATGTGAAGTGCTTTTCGATGTTTCTCTCTGTTTGTCTCAAGCGAACGCTCACAACTTCACACACGCATGCACACACACAAGGCTGTGTGAGAGCAAAAACAGTTGAAATAAAGTCAAATAGTCAATTTGGTATTTTCACACTCGACTGACCATGACTGTTTCGTTTGGGAGTTCTTGAGATTTTTTTTGCTTTCCTCTCTGCTTTCCTCTCTTTCCTTTTCCCGTCCCCTCTCTCTTTCTCTCTCAGGCGACCCTGGCATTTCCATTAAGATGGGAGAACAGCAAAAAGCAATTTAATCTGACACATAACAAATAAGGCAGCACCATGTGTTGCATGCAAAAATGGGCCTACTCACATAATTGGTGATTTAGAGAGAACAAGCTAATATATATATATATGGCCAGACCCAGCTTGACTGTGCAGATAGATCTCGCTCCTGTTGGCTGCAACCGATGATGTCACAGAGTTTGTGTTTCTCCTAGCAACACCCCAGCCAGCAAGCTTGAAATCTCGTTTAACATTTTCAGATGCTGAGAGAAACTAATAATAATAAGTATATAATAATAATAATAATAATAATAATAATAATTATTATTATTATTATTATTATTATTATTATTATTATTATTTTAAGCTGCAAAGCATTATTTAATGTAACAAAAAACAGACCAAAAAACAGTAAAGTCACCACAATAAAAAAAATATTTACACTCTCTGAGTTGGGTATAGAAAATGCTAATTATTTGAAAAAAAAATGTGACTGATTTTAGCTTTAGTGTCAGTTCATTGTGTTTTTTATTTTTTATTTTAATAAATAATATGAAGAAAATAATAATAAATGTAATATTTGACGTAATATCAAATTTAAATATATCAATCAGAATAGCATAATTTTCATAATATTGTAAATCTTGACTTCTAGTTGATCATTTGGTATCAGACGTAGCTTAGATGAAAGGCAAAGACCTCTAGATTCCACTTATTTTACCAAAATAAAATATGATCATGCCTTGATTTTTAATCATTTAATCAGGACAGTAAGGTCTGACTTTGCTTAGACAAAAGTCTTGCCATTTAAAATAAATAATGTACAGTATAGAATATAAAGTCATGGTGCAGTAGAAAAAGAATGAATATTGCGTATGACTCCCATGAGCTTGGAGAACTGCATCCATACATCTCTGCAATGACTCAAATAACTTAATAAAGTCATCTGGAATGAAAAATAAAGCATTATTGCAGGACTCCCAGAGTTCATCAAGATTCTTTGGATTCATCTTCAATTCCTCCTCCATCTTACCCCAGATATGCTCAATAATGATCATGCCTGGTGACTGGGCTGGCCAATCCTGGAGCACCTTGACCTTCTTTGCTTTCAGGAACTTTGATGTGGAGGCTGTAGTATGAGAAGGAGCGCTATCCTGTTGAAGAATTTGCCCTCTCCTGTCGTTTATAAGGTAATGGGCAGCACAGATGTCTTGATACCTCAGGCTGTTGATCTTGCCATCCACTCTGCAGACCTCTCGCACAGCCCCATACTAAATGTGACCCCAAACCATGGTTTCTTCTTCACCAAACTTGATTGATTTATATGAGAATCTTGGGTTCATGTGGGTTTCAATAGGTCTTCTACAATATTTGTGATGATTGAGATGCAGTTCAACAGATGATTCGTCTCTTAAAAAAAAATCTACCTTCTGCCACTTTTCCAAATGATCAACTAGAAGTCAAGTTATTATTTGCTGCTCTTACAACTGTAAGACTATTGTCAGGTAATGTATATTAAAATATTTTTTCAATAAAATTATTGCATTTATAAAACTTTGATTTAGCTGTATTTTGTCTATTATCATGAATAATTTTGCTTTTCAATTTGACTCAGGTTCAGATTTTTGAGGAAGGAATGCTGGCTAAATTTGTACAATTTTCTAATTTAGGGTCATGAACATCATTGCCAACTTTTATCATCCTGTTGTGGGAATGTGTGCAGAAATTATATTATGATTATCATTTGCGGGTCCCCGTAATTGTTTATTTAGCTAATATATACTATATAGTCAGACCAAGCTTGACTCTCTACTGATAAATCTCGCTCCCATTGGCTGTAGCGAATGACATCACAGAGTTTGTGTTTCCCCCAGCAACCCCTCAGCCAGCAAGCTTGAAATCCTTCAAATTCAACATTTTCAGATGCTCAGGAAAGAACAAGATGTGGAAAGCGAGATCAGGAGAGAGATTTAACCCCTTTGACGTGGATGATCAAACTGGTGTGATCATTCTAGTCTGGTCCCCGAGGCGTCTGATCAAACCGCTGTGATTTGAAAGTATAGTGCGTGATGTAATCAAACTGCAAAATTCTAATCTCCGTTCATGCTTCCGCTGACCCAGTGAGAGCGCTTGTCATTTATATGCATAAAACTGTTTTTTTAACCACATAATATCTTTACTTTTTATGCTACCAGCGCTCAGATGATCACAGGAGGTGAACGTTTGTTTATAGATGTGACAAAACGTTGAATGTATGTTCTGTGAAGAAACTATATAAAAAAGAAGTGAAAACATTATTTAATGTGACACTAAGAAGACAAAAAAACAAACCAAATTGAGCACAATTGAAATAATATTCACACCCTCTGAATTGTTTGTTGCCTATATAGAAAATAATCATTATTTGATCAAGTGACCAACTAACATAACTATAGTATTTTGAAAATATATGCACTTTTCCAGTTCAATATTTCATGAACATCCTTGCAAAGTTTCAACATTCTGATGTGTTGTGGAATTGGTGGGAACGTGTACAGGAATTTCCATTAGGATTATGATATAGCTTTCTTATTGAAGGCAAGGCAAGTTTATATAGCACATTTCATACACAGTGGCAATTCAAAGTGCTTTACATAAACAGAAATAAAAGAAATAAGTTTAAGAGAAAGAAAAACAAATAATAAAATGGTAAAATAAAACAAACATAAAAACAGATACAATGTGTTATAAAAGAAGAGAAAAACATAAGAAAACATATTGAAGGTATTCATAAGGAAGTCTATGATTCCTGCATGCAAATACTTTTTCTCGACATAAGAAAACTTGTTTTCTTATGATCATGACATATCAAAAGCTGTTTTTTCATTATTACATCTTTTTTGTTTCAACTTTTATTCATTCATTAATTTTCCACCACAGCAGAATGAACCGCCAACTATTCCAGCATATGTTTTACACACCGGTTTCCCTTCCAGGTGCAACCCAGTACTGGAAAACACCCATACACTCTCTCATTCACACACACTCATTTCACTCAGCCAATTTAGTTCATCCAATTCACTTATAGTATGTTTTCGGACTGTGAAGGGGAAACTGGAGAACCCGGAGGAAACCCACACGAGCATGGGGAGAACATGCAAACTCCACATAGAAATGCCTGCTGGCCAAAGGACTCAAACTAGGGACCTTCTTGCTGTGAGGGGACAGTGCTAACCACTGAGCCCCTTTTTGCTTTGATTTATGTGTTAATTATTATTATTATACCTACGTAATGTACGACCGGGCCACCGAAAATTTTCAGATGAACACTCTGACCTTTAAAACAGAATGTTCCACATGTAAATGAATGATTGTGTATGATGAAGAGGCAACACAGCGAGTGTTTTTCCTAGAGCAGCAGTTGAGTCTGCACCGACCCTGCGAACCACTGGCACATAATACAGCACACATTAAGTGCAGAACAGCCATGAGCGCAAACAATTAATGTACATTCATGATTATATTCATGTACATCAAGATGGCGCCGCGGATGGCCGCTTCGGCGTGGGGCTCTCCAGTGTTTGCACTGTTTTTGTTAGTCTGTCCTGTTTTATGTTTGTCAAACACGATCAGTTACACCAGGGACGAGCTGCTGAACATTCGGCAGTGCACACCAACTAATCAAGAACTGGATTTAGATTTTTGTGGCGTTTTGCGGAACATTGTAGTCGGCGGAGCAGCCGCATTGTGGAAACACGCTACAAGACGCGCAAGCGTGGGAAGCGAGCCGGCGCGCTCGTCAGGCTAAGACAGCGCGGCTTCAGAATGGCGCTGCCCAGCATTCACCTGGCGAATCTCCGCTCTCTTCCTAACAAAATGGACGAACTACTTCTGCTCACATGCAAAAACAAGAACTTTAACAACTCTGCTGTCCTGTGTTTCACGGAAACCTGGCTAAACGAAGCCATTCCGGACAGCGCATTAAACCTACCGGACTTTCAGCTGTACAGAGCAGATCGCGATACGGAGTCAACGGGCAAAACGCGCGGTGGTGGGACATGCTTTTACATCAACAGAAGGTGGTGTACAGATGTAACTGTGTTAAAGAAGATGTGCTGTCCTGATGTGGAAGTGCTTTTCATTAACTGTAAGCCGTTTTAGTCACCAAGAGAGTTTTCCTTGTTCATTCTCGTCTGTGTTTACATTCCACCGCAAGCACACGTGAGTACTGCGCTGCAACAGCTGGCTGATCTGATCACAGAGACAGAACAACAACACCCGGACTCTGCTTTTATCATACTTGGGGACTTTAATCAGGCAAAACTCACACATGAGCTGCCTAAATTCAAACAGCACATTACATGCCCCACCAGAGGCAATAAAATTTTGGACCATTGCTACACCACAATAAAGGATGCATATCGCTCCGTCGCCAGAGCAGCTCTAGGACTCTCCGATCACTGCCTGGTTCATCTTATACCAACTTACAGGCAAAAACTTAAAACTACTAAGCCAGTATTAAGGACTGTCAAGAGATGGACCAACGACACAGAGCAGGTCCTACAAGCCTGTTTTGAATGCACTGACTGGAATGTTTTTGAAGCTGCAGCCACAGATCTGGACGAGCTCACAGAGACTGTAACATCATACATCAGTTTCAGTGAGGAGTTATGCATCCCTACCAGGACCTACTTGTCATTTAACAATGATAAACCATGGTTCACACCAAAACTCAGACAGCTTCGTCAGGCCAAAGAGGATGCTTACAGGAGTGGTGACAGGATCCTGTACAATCGGGCCAGGAACACATTGACAAAGGAGATTGGTGTGGCTAAGAAAAGCTATGCCAAAAAGCTGCAAAACCAGTTTTCAGCTAACGACCCTGCATCAGTGTGGAGAGGCTTAAAAGATTTCACTAATTACAAGACACCGTCCCCCAGTATCGACAGCAATAAACATATTGCAAACGAGCTGAATATGTTCTACTGTAGGTTTGACACCTATGACCAGACACCTCACACCCGCCCGGACCATCTCCCTACACAGCCATCAACACCACATCAACACAGCCCGGACCATCGCCCTACACGGCCATCAATACCACATCAACACAGCCCGGACCATCTCCCTACACAGCCATCAACACCACATCAACACAGCCCGGACCATCGCCCTACACAGCCATCAACACCTCCAGCCATCTTCCTCTCCCCCCTGCTCTTCAGATCAGTGAGGAAAATGTGCGTCAGATCTTCAGTAAACAGAAGAGAAGGAAAGCACCAGGGCCAGATGGTGTCTCACCAGCCTGTCTGAGAACCTGCGCTGACCAGCTGGCTCCCATTTTCTCCCATATCTTCAATAGATCACTGGAACAGCGCAAAGTTCCATCCTGCTTTAAGCGCTCCACCATCATCCCAATCCCAAAGAAGCCAAAGATCACAGGACTCAATGACTACAGACCTGTGGCCTTAACATCTGTGGCCATGAAGTCATTCGAAAGACTGGTGCTAGCATATCTGAAGGACGTCACTGGACCCCTGCTGGACCCCCTGCAGTTCGCCTATAGAGCAAACCGGTCTGTGGATGATGCAGTCAACATGGGACTGCATTATACCCTACAACATCTGGACAAACCAGGGAACTACGCAAGGATTCTGTTTGTGGACTTCAGTTCTGCCTTTAACACCATCGTCCCATCACTGCTTGAGTACAAACTGGCCCAGCTCTCTGTTCCTAGCTCTGTCTGTCAATGGATCACCAGCTTTCTGACAGATAGACAGCAGCTAGTCAGAATGGGCAAAATCACATCCGACAGCCGCACCATCAGCACTGGTGCCCCCCAGGGATGTGTTCTTTCTCCACTGCTCTTCTCCCTGTACACCAACGACTGCACTGCAAAAGACCCCTCCATCAAACTCATTAAGTTTGCAGACGACACTACTGTTATCGGCCTCATCCAGAACGGTGACGAGTCTGCATACAGACAGGAGGTGGAGCGGCTGGCGTTATGGTGCAGATACAACAACCTGGAGCTGAACACGCTCAAAACAGTGGAGATGATAGTGGACTTCAGGAGAAAATCCCCTGCACTCCCCCCACTCACCATAATGAACAGCACTGTGGCTGCAGTAGAGTCATTCAGGTTCCTGGGCACCACCATCTCTCAGGATCTGAAGTGGGACACTCATATAGACTCTATTGTGAAGAAAGCCCAGCAGAGACTGTACTTCCTTCGTCAGCTGAGGAAGTTCAACCTGCCACAGGAGCTGCTCGTACAGTTCTACTCAGCTGTCATCCAATCCATCCTCTGCACTTCAATCACCGTCTGGTTCGGCTCAGCTGCCAAAACTGACCTCCGTAGACTACAGCGAATAGTCCGGACTGCTGAACGAATCACTGGCACTACCCTTCCTACACTTCAAGAACTGTACTCTTCCAGAGTGAGTAAAAGGGCTCGCAAAATCACTCTGGACCCCTCACACCCAGCACACTACCTGTTCGAACTGTTACCGTCTGGTCGGCGCTTCAGAGCACCGAGCACAAAAACAGCCAGACACAGGAAAAGTTTCTTTCCTCAGGCTGTCTACCTTATGAACAGTTAAATATTCCCCTACTGTGCAATAAATATGTGCAATACTTTCTCATACGCACTTGTACACAGCACCTTATATCAATATACAATGCAATACTTTCTACATTCGCACTTGTACACAGCACCTTATAACCTGTATATTTATAACAATCTGTACATACAACTCAACATCCAGGTTTCTTCACTAACCGCATCTGTTTAATGTTCATCATTTTTTATTATTATTATTTTATTTTTTCAGATTATTTTGTGTTGTCACTTGTCACTTTATGTACACTGGAAGCTTCTGTAGCCAAAACAAATTCCTTGTGTGTGTGAAGCACACTTGGCAATAAAACCGATTCTGATTCTGATTCTGATATGATTATATATCATTATTGTCAATAATATCCCCTTAACTGTTCTTATATTAGAGCAGTGTTTCTCAACCACGTTCCTGATGGACCACCAGCTCTGCACATTTTCCTTGCCTTCTTAACCAAACACATATGATTCATATAGACCATTTCACTAAAGACCTTAATTCGCCAGTATATGGACTACAAGTTCCAGTCATGTACCGCTCACACGCACCTGTTCCTCATTTCGTTGATTTCACACACTTACGGCTAGGAGCTGCTCATGTATTGATTACATGGACGATATACACAGCACACACGCACACCTCTTTGCGGAGTCTTGTTAACTGTTATTTTGTACATTAAGATGCGTTTCACTTGACTTGCTTTACCGTGTTTTGACCCTCACTTTATTTGTTTGTTTACATTGTCTGCTGGCTGCCTTGACCATGACTCTGGATTGCGCCATTTTTGGAAATGATGTAAACTCGTAAGTGGCTAAGGTATCTTTTTGCTGTTTCTTTGCAGTGATTTTCAGATACAGATTCCAGTTTTCTTTCGACACCAAAGATGTATAGCACTAATATTTTAACTTCCAGGTTTTACTCTCACATTAGAAATGCATTAGAAACTCCGAACTCGTCCATTCTGTCTCACAGTTAAATGACTTTTCGCTGATATTACGGTAAATTACACTGATCCGAATCGCACTTCCCTCATCAATCCACAATACCTACATCCGATATCCTCTGAAATTCAATTTAGAGAAACATATGCTTTAATAATATGAAAGAGCAAATGATGATTTGAGTTTTATCAAAATCATTCTCCTTTTCCTTCTCTGAAAAGCCATTTGATTGGTAATGTACGTGCCTCCATGTGGGAAAAAAATGAACCTGATGTGTGTGACCCAATCAAGTGCTTTGAGAGATACCGCATGAAAGGAAAAGAAGAATTGCTTGGTAATGAATTATTGAATGGAGAACAAAATGATGCCTTTGAAGAGAATCAACCCCACAGGGAATCATTCAAAGGGAGAGAAAGCACGAGAGGGAGAGAGAAAGAGAGAGAGAGGTAGCTGCTAAAACAGCCTTTTCCCTGCTGAATGGCTCTCTTTTGCTTAAAAGCAAAATCCTCCTTTGTTGCTTTTTGATTTGCATGAAATTGTTTACTACCTTTTTATGTCAGCATGGGGAAAACACAGGCTGAGGAAGAGCGAGGGGTAAAGTCCATGGTGGAAAGACGAATAATAAAAAAAACAAGCGATGATAGAAACTGTGTGGGGTGCGGCGACGCGACGAAGGGATTGGGGAGGGGTGGAGTTGTTGAAGTTACGTCTGTGGATGTGAATAGACAGTTCTATTCTGACCATTGCGCCTTGCAGGCTAAGCGCTGTCAACCTCGCTTACGACTGATTTCCGTGAAGCGTGTGTGTGTTGTTGTGTGTGTGAAATGAGCAGCCAGTCTCGACCACCTGCTCCCTCTGGCTGCTCCTGCCACCATCAGATGTGTCACATGGAAACGGATCCCTGCGAAATCTTTCCGTTCCTCCTAGAATTCCCTTCAAAGATGTGACCTTGATGCCTCTCGCTGTGACATAAACATGCTGTTCTCTTTTCTGATTGGCTCCAGTGGATGGTTCAGTTCCAATAGCATCCTGTTTGTTTTTGTCACTGAATATGAGCCGGTGTTGAATGGTGACTTGATTCACACAAGATTTATTTAATACAGATTTGCATATATTAAATGCATTAAGATTTTTAAAAAAATGTATAAATAAAATTATTAGTTTACCCTCTGGGGTCTGAGGTGATTTTGGGACCACTACGATGTTTTGACATGGCCTAACGTTTGTGCTTATTTCAGCTATTTAGTATTAGTATTGGCCAACATGTGTTTTTGTATTCAACACAAATTGTGCTATAGTAATATGTGAGAAAGATAGATGTACATGCTTGTGTTTTTTTTAGAAAAAAAATATATACACTCAGTGGCCACTTTATTAGATACACCTTACTAGTACCGACTTGGACCTTCTTTTGCCTTTAAAACTGCCTTAATCCTTCGTAGCCTAGATTCAACAAGGTACTGGAAATATTCCTCAGAGATTTTGGTCCATATTGACATGATAGCATCACGCAGTTGCTGCAGATTTGTTGGTTGCACATCCATGATGTAAATCTCCTGTTCCATCACATCCCAGAGGAGCTCTATTGGATTGAGCTCTGGTGATTGTGAAGGCCATTTGAGTACTGTGAACTCATTGTCATGTTCAAGAAACCAGTCTGAGATGATTCGCGTTTTATGACATAGTGCTTCACTGTGGTCATAAAGGGATGGAAATGGTCAGCAACAATACTCAGGTAGGCTGTGGTGTTGACACGATGCTCAATTGGTAGTAATGGGGCCAAAATGTGTTAAGAAAATATCCCCCACACAATTACACCACTAGCCTGAACCATTGATATACGGCAGGATGGATCCATGCTTTCATGCTGTTGACGCCAATTCTGACCCTACCATCCAAATGTTGCAGCAGAAATTGAGACTCATCAGCCCATTTTTCTAATCTTCTATTGTCCAATTTTGGTGAGCCTGTGCGAATGGTAGCCTCAGTTTACTGTTCTTAGCTGACAAGAGTGGCACCCGGTGTGGTCCTCTGCTATTGTAGCCCATCTGCCTCAAGGCTGGACATGTTGTGCATTCAGAGATTCTCTTCTGCATACCTCGGTTGTAACGAGTGGTTATTTGAGTTACTGTTGCCTTTCTATCAGCTGGATCCAGTCTGGCCATTCTCCTCTGACCTCTGTCATTAACAAGGCATTTGCGCCCACAGAACTTCTACTCACTGGATATTTTCTCTTGTTTTGGACTATTGTCGGTAAACCCTAGAGATGGTTGTGCATGAAAATCCCAGTAGATCAGCAGTTTCTGAAATACTCAGACCAGCCCATCTAGCACCCACAAACATGCCACGTTCAAAGTCAAATAAATCATCTTTCTTCCCCATTCTGATGCTCAGTTTGAACTCCAGCAGATCATCTTGACCATGTCTACATACCTAAATGTATTGAGTTGCTGCCATGTGATCGGCTGATTAGAAATTTGTGTTATTGAGAAGTTGGACAGGTATAACTAATAAAGTGGCTGGTGAGTGTATATAGCTCAAATAAGCTCCAAAAAACACACTGAATAAGACTTTTGAGTAACCAGTCTTGTAGGCTAGAATATTTACTTCAATTATGTGAAAATATTATCCTACTCCCTCATTCAAAGAAAACATTACAATGATTTACATTTTGCAAAGTCTGTTTTTGGGTCATCTCAGCTGTATACATGAGAGTGATAATGGCCATGAATAATTCACACCTGGAGAGACAATAGACACCCCTACTGGCTAATGTTATCCCATCTAGGTAGAACGCTGTGAGAAACAATGTGACAAGACTCAAAGACTTTAATATTTTTAAAAGATTAAAAGGCAAGCAAAATACTTCATTGTGAAGTAAAAATATTTAAAGAAACACTCCACTTTTGGAAATAGGCTTTTTTTACATGTCACCGACAGTTAGACAGTTACGTTTTAACATTCAGCTGATCTCCAAGTCTGGTGGGAGCACTTGTAGCTTAGCTTAGCATACCTCATTGAATCGGATAAGACCATTAGCATCTCACTCCGTTATATATATATTTTTTAATTTTCCTATTAAAAGCTTCACTTTTCTGTCGTTATATTGTGTACTAAGACCAGTGTTGGCCACGCTTCTTTCAAAGAGTAATTAATTATAGTTACTAGTTACTTCTCACAAATAGTAACTGAGTTACATAATTATAAAAGTAACTAATTGCCAGGAAAAGTAACTATTGCGTCACCTAAAAAATTTGGGTTAGTCAAAAATTCTAATTTGTCAAATGACTATAAAAAAATAAAACATTGTACACTAATCTACACTATTTCAATGTTGTTGTGGGACAATGTAAGAGACAACAATCAAATTCAACATGTCATTATAATTATTGTCATTACTATAGTTGCACAATTAAACACAATCAATGGTTTAGAACTTTAAGTGTTTATTGCACAGACCACAATTCACAAGACTTGTCAACACACAAGTCTTAACATAAATTGTTCGTCTTAAGAAATGTACAAAAAACACAATACATATAATACTCTTTTTGTATATGAATTATGTAAATGAAAATTATGAAGCTGTCACATAACTGGTAGACATGCTGTAGCCTACTTAAAGTATTTTCTTGCTCACAAAATTAAACAGTTTAACAAGAAGTGTTCTCAATATAATACTGAACAATATACCAAAAATAAATAAATAAATAATAATAATAATAATTATTATTATTATTATTATTAAAGTATTGAATTATTATAGTATTTTATTGTCAGTAATGGCAATGACATTGTAACAAGGGAAATTCATTGTATTACTCATTACTGAAAAAAGTATCACCATTAGTAATGTCGTTTATTTATAGTGCCGTTATTCCAATCACTGACTAAGACCAACAGAATGTTAAAAGTTGCTATTTTATAGGTCAATATGGTTAGGAACTATTCTTATTCTAGCATAATATTTAAGGGATTAACCATTGAATCGGGTTAGACTATTATCTAGGATGTGGCTTAAAACTATACTCTAATTCCAGCATAACAATCAGGAGATGTTTCTTCCGTACCATGACTGCAGAAGGCAAAATGATATTATTCTGCACTGTTATCTATAGCGACTATGTTCAGGCACTGCATACATAATAATTGCACCTGCTGCAGCCATGATACAGCAACAAAGTCTCTTGGTTTTTATGCCTGAATGAGAGTATAGTTTCCAGCCACGTCCTAGCTAATCCGATTCAATAGTTTATGCTAAGCTAAGTTAAAAGTACTCCTGCCAGACTCTGAATGAATTCAGAATGGTAAAACTAAATACATTTTGCAGTGCATTTGTTAATTTCACCTGCAGTTGGTAAATTAGCACCTGTTCGTGTTCTGCTTTGCTTACATATGCACCATTGCTCATTGGTTTTGCTACCATTGTGCTGATTTAAATCAAAGCAATGTGTGCGTAAGTGATTGTGTGTTAGATTCTGAATGGAGGGTAGGGGTGTGTGTGTGTTGTGTGTGTGTGAGCATGCATGTTTGTCTCTCGGTGTGTCTGTGCCAGGAGGCATGGTGAGAGTTACTGATGCGTCAGCAAAAGCAGAATCACGCATCGCTGTGTGTGCATGCATGTGGTTTCTTCTTCCCTGATTCTGTCTTTCTTGCTCCTCTCCTTCTGTTACTTCTTCCCTCTGAGCTGTTAACTTCATCTCCGCGTGTCCTAATTTACTGGTTCTGAAATGTTAGAACAGACTTGTCAAGCCCGTGGCTTTCATTTGTCTGCTATATTCTATCAATTAAATGCAAATTATGTTCTGATTGTTTTGCTGTTTTAATTGAATTCTTTGTCTAATTACATAGTTAGAATAGTATGTTTCTTAAATAAATCAGAATTAAACAATGATTTAAATTTTGCATAATATGAAAAAGTACTGTGTAAAAGTGATGTTAACCTTGAATTGTCTTTGTGTTTGTAACATACTGTATAATTTGATATTTTGTCTTAAGCATGCTCGCCATTGACAATGTTGTTGCCTTGGCAACCTAGTACACTAACGTCAAGGAATTCCTATTAGGGGTAAAACTGCAGGGTTATAAAGCAACTGTTTTAAAGTTGTGACAATAGTAAAATTAGACTTCATTAGGTACACCTAGTACTAGGTTGGACCCCTTTTGCCTTCAGAACTGCCTTAGTCCTTTGTGGCATAGATTCAACAAGGTACTGGAAATATTCTTCAGAGATTTTGGTCCATATTGACATGATAACATTACGCAGCTGCTACAGATTTGTCAATCCCAATCTCCTGTTCCACCACATCCCAAAGGTGCTCTATTGGATTGAGATCTGGTGACTGTGTAGGCCATTTGAGGACAGTGAACTCATTGTCATGTTCAAGAAACCACCCCCAGCAGCTGCCTGAACCGTTGATACAAGACAGGATGGATTCAGGCTTTTATGTTGTTGATGCCGATTAGACATTTGCGTTAACCAGCCGTTGGGCAGGTGTACCTAATAAAGTGGCCAGTGAGTGTATATACAACACACATTGACTTCCATAGCATTTGTCTTTCTATATATGGTCTCCATCTATGGTTATAGGTCTCCAACATTCTTCAAAACAAAGAAATTTTTAAAAGTTGAAAGCACTAGAGGGAGAGTAAACAGTGATTAAGAACTATCCCATGAAAAGATAAAGGTCATTTTTGGCATTGATGGTTCCTTAAAGAACCTTTCACAACAGTAGAACCTTTTCAATGTGCAAAGATTTTATATATACATATATATATATATAATGCAAGCGGCTTCTTTTGACTATTAAAGAGGTTCTTTGGGAATTCAAAAATGGTTCTTCTATAGCATCATTGTGAAAGCACTCTTTTGTAGCCTTTATTTTTAAAAGGAATTGAATGAAATGCCTCATGTTCTCTCTCTCTCTCTCTCTCACTCTGTTTGTGTGTATGTGTGTGGCCTTGGCTCTAGTCTATAGGGCCCTCACCCTGTGTGTGCAATTGTGCATTGGTCTCAGGCAAGATGGCACTGGGCCAAATGGAGTCACTGAGCTGAATGCT
Organism: Danio aesculapii; assembly: GCF_903798145.1. Lineage (NCBI taxonomy): Eukaryota > Metazoa > Chordata > Actinopteri > Cypriniformes > Danionidae > Danio > Danio aesculapii. The sequence continues at coordinate 47,788,097 of NC_079435.1, forward strand.
TTGTATGTGAGTAGAGTATAAGGGTGGCATCGCCTGGGTACACTGGCCAATGGTATGGGCACTCCCTGCCTGGCTGATAATTATAGCCTAGATACTCAGACAGACACACACACACAGATGGCAGGGACAGCTTTACTGTCCCAAGAGGATTTGTTTGGGAAGAATCACTCTCTCTGTTTTCTGAATCCGTCCTTCTGTCCCTCTTGCTCTTTCTTAGGTGTGTGTGTGTGTCTGGAGAGATGCTGTCATGTGGACAGGCAGAAAGTATAAAGCTTAGACCTGAAGCCATTTCAGATGTTCGGAGGAAAGGACCATGGCATATCCGGCCTGGGGAATTCTGTCAGGGGATTTGGGAATTCTGGCACTCTGGAATATCTTCGGCTCCTTCAAGGTTATATCAGAAAGCTCACATGTAGGATTAGAGAAAATGAGGCTGGCTGGCAAAGTCAAGTTCATTATCTCCTGGTTTTAAACGCAAATGGGTCAGTTCCTGTATTTCCAATGATTTAGGACATATATTCAGAGCTATAAATCAAATTTAGCAACCGTTCTTTGATGTTTGTTCCAAATAAATAATTAGTTTTAATGCAATTTAACTTGCAAGCATTGATAACTTAGAAACTAACTTGAGTTGTTGTATTTTTTTAAATAATGGCAAACTGGTAAAATAATCGAGTTTTGCTTTTTTTAATTTACTACATATTTAATATTTATTTTAGGTAGTTCTTCAAAATAAAAAAAAAGTGTTATATAATTCAAAAAACATTTGTTTTCAGTGTGGCTTGAATACGTTTAAAAATATATATATATTATAAATAATAATGTAAATATTTATAAAATGTGTATATATATATATATATATATATATATATATATATATATATATATATATATATATATATATATATATATATATATATATATATATTTATTTATTTATTTTTATTATTATTATTATTATTATTATTATTATTATTATTATTATTATTGTTGTTGTTATATTATTATTTATTTATTTATTTGTTTATTTTTAATGCCCAGTACTGGGTTGCGGCTGGAAGGGCATTCGTTGCGCAAAACATATGCCGGAATAAATTTCCTAAAAATAAATTAAAATTGATATTTTGTTACATAATTCAAAAACATTTGTTTTTAGCTTGAGACTTTGGCTTGTGTATGTTTTTTTTATTTAAAAAAATATAATAATTATAAAAAAAGTATTTTATGTATTTATTTACTTATTATTATTATTATTATTATTATTATTATTGTTGTTGTTGTTATTTATTATTATTATCATTATTAATAATAATAATAATAATAATAATAATATATTATTATTATTATTATAGATATATATATATATATTTTTTTACATCCGCTGCGTAAAACATGCCAGAATAGTTGGCAGTTCATTCCGCTGTGGCGACGCCTGATAAATAAGGGACTAAGCTGAATGAATTAATAATTATTATTATTTTTATTTTTTGGAAGGACATCCGCTGCGTAAAACATGCCGCAATAGTTGGCTGTTCATTCTGCTGTTGCGACCCCTGATAAATAATGGACTAAGCCGAATGAATGAATGAATGCATGAATGAATGAATGAATGAATGAATGAACTAATGAATGAATAAATTAATTAATGAATTAAGAATTAATATAAAGAGAATTATAGGGAAATCCATAAAATAGAAAAAGTACTTGCAGTTTATTACAAGGTTTTTAACTGACAAAACCAACCAAGACAGTAAACCTAAAACTATTAAAAATGTCAAAAAAGTCCCTTTTTCAAAGTTTTCAACATCAAAAGGTTGTTGGAGAAAACTAAAATCAAAAAACCTAATATTCAAAACCCTAAATAAATTGTTTGGCATTGCCAACACCCATACACACTCACATTCACACATACACTCATACACTACGGCTATTTAGTTTCTTCGATTTACCTATACCGCATGTTTTAGAACTGTGTAGGAAACCGGAGCACCAGGAGGAAACCTACGTGAACATGGGGAAAACATGCAAACTGGCCAGAACTCGAATCAGTGACCTTCTCGCGGATACCAATGGAAATCAGTAAAATTGCAGCCCTCTGGTAATTTAGTCCTCCATCTGATTTGAGGTCAGTTTTATATGTCTCACTTAAGCCATGAGAGTAATTTCAGATTGGAAGGAACTGATCCTCTGCCTGAAATAAGAGGCATTCAATCATTCAACCCTTAAAAAGGCTTACCTTCCTCAGCAGCCAATCACAACCTCCGATGAGCACATGCAGGTCAGGAAGGTGTTGGCCGTTAATGCCGTCTGCTCCACTGAGATAAATCCTGCAGCAACTTGCCAATTATCAACACTGCAATGGTCTCTATTTTTTACTGAGCTTCATAATTTATTTGCCACATTCCAGCGTGTTTTTATTTGACATTTCCTGCTGACTGGTGTGTAAAATTCGTCAAACCATTAAATTGAGCGTGCCCGTTTGTTTGTATTGAGAGAAATGTTAAGGTTACAAAATGACACCATTTGAAGCACAGGCGTACATTAAAGAGGCTTTTATTCTGGATCACTTGAACAATAATTTCAGTTAAATTGTAATAACTGTATGGTGCTGGTATCTAATATTATACATTTCCCATCTGGTGGTGCTGGTGCGAGTGTGTGTGTACGCGTGTGCCTCTTTGAAAACAGAGACGGCTGCGTTTAGGAGAGTTCAGAGTTCAGCCTTTTAAGACGACTGGCTAGACTGCCAATTACTTTGACTTTGTTTCCGTAGAAACGCTCAATTATGGGTAATATGCTAATAAGCAGCGAGCAGGCAGCCTCCTGTGTGAGCTGCTTTTGAGTTTGTTCTTTTAATCTCCCACTATTTCAACAGAATCAAATGCTGCAAATCGACTTAAAGGATCTGTGCTAAACGCAGTCGCGAGACCGTAACAGTTCACACGGCAAACACTTCAAACTGTTGTTGAGCGGGTGTGACACGCAAGAAATAAACTGACATTCCATATACTGTATACTCAGGAAGTGTAAATTCTGATGTTAAAAGTGTGGTTTACCCAGTTGTTTTCTTCGAGACGACAAAGGGAACAAACACATTTGCAAGAAGACTCTGGTGTCTCTTGTAGTTTCAGAAGTAATCTTAACAATATCTTTTTTCTTCAGAAGAATGTGTCACCTAAGATTGTTTCAAGACCAATTCATCATTGCCCTGAGAGTTTTTCATGGGTTATAATGTTGATCCTAATTATGTTAATTTCATTATCAATAGAAGATTCTAGAATACGTACTGTGAGTTGTTTGAGTAAAAGAGCTCAAGCTTTAAAATGTTTGTTCTTAATAGAAGATGTTTTGCTCCATGTGATATCTTAACTGTTAACTGTATGTTGTGTTGCAACACAGGCTCATTGTGGATACTAACTCAGGTCTACATTTCTGGAGACCATAAAATATGTACCCAGAGGTAAGTCTGGCTGTATTTCATCTGTAAAATGAACAATATGGGGTGGTATGATGGCACAAACAGCTTCTGTTCCTTTTCGGGCTACCGCTGACCGCTTACCTCCATATGGGCAGCTCTTCCGGTGTTTACAGAGTAGCTCACCACGTACGCTGAAGGACTTGGGATGCGGAGTGGAGTGTATCGTGACGACAGGGTTCGAGTCCGGCGAAAAAAACGGTTCCAGAAACCAGCACAAATAAATAAAAAACAGGGCGAAAACATAGTAAAATCTTGAAACATGGTAAAATCATGTGGCCATGACGACTTATCAAGATTGTTTTTGAAAACACTATCGGTTGGGTTTAGGGAAGGGGGTGGGTGGGTCAATTGGTCGCTGAAATGTATATTGTGGATTTACGTTAGAAAAGGATGCGCAAATGACATGTACAAGAGAAATTTGAGATCATCAAAAAGGGCAAACAGCGACCTCTGGTGGATTTACGAAAACAAAAACTGCAAGCAGACATAGCTCTGCGAACGTGTTTTGTGGTCTCCACGAAATGCAGACCTGGGTACGTATCCACAATGAGCCTGGGATGTGTGTTTCTTTTAAAATATTCTGAAGTATTATTTACTTTTTGACATATTTTTTTCTCTCTCACTCAAATATTTTTATTGTCATTCTTTATTTGTTGCGCTAAATCGTTTTGAAATAAGTACAAAAATCACAATTAAAAATCTATATATATTTCTTTTCGCATATAGTTAGAATATAAAGCTGTAAAATTCATATGGAGAGAATATCTAAGATGATGTAGATAGATCTGATCATTTAAGTTCAAAATGAGATACTTGACATTTGATTAACAGACTTTGGTACCTTTACAAATGTAACATTTAAGCTACAGGGACCCCCGCCCCAACCTTCTTTGTTTATAAATGAAAATCGGGTTGACGTTTGAATCCAACGTCAGACCGGCGTCAATGTCCAACGTCAAATCAAAAATTAACCTAAAATTAACTAAATATCAACGTCTAATGATGTTACACCTTGACGTTGTGTGGACGTTACCACTATGACATCTATCAGACGTTGGATTTTGGTCATTTTCCAACTCAACCTAAAATCAACCAAATATCAACGTGATTTGACGTTGTTATTGGACGTCAAAATAATGTTGTTCTTAGATGCTGGCTAGACATTGAATTTTGGTCACCTAACGTCACAACCTAAATCTAACCTTATATTGTCTTATGATGTTGTGTGCCTGCAGGGAAGGGAATAAGCCGAAGGAAAATTAATGAATGTTTTTAAGCTATATTAGCTGATGCTAACCAGTAAACCATTGTATTAAAATATAATGTGCCACTGTAAAAGTAAAAGACACTTTACTAAGTGAGCAGCCGAGTGGGTTTGTTCAGTGTGTAATCAGTTTTCTTGTGATTGTGAGATCTAATCAAGGAGAAACCAGCTGAGCTAAGAAGATCAATACTTTGCTTGAAGACAGAGACTTTTAATTAATCTGTCCTATATTTTTTCTTCCCAATGTTAAACCTTCATATGTTTTTATACTAAGTGAAAGCAATGCATTGATTTGTGGAGATTGCTGCCCATGTGTGTTGTGTGTGTGTGTGTTTGCATGTGAGAATCTCTGCACATACTCTCTGTGGGTTCTCCAGGGATCGATATGTTGATTTAGGATTGTGGACAAAGAGGATGGGCATGGATTCTCTTGTTTGTCACCGTGCTGTTGAGTGTGTTTGTGAGTGTGTGTATGTCAGCAGGCTCTGTTTTGGTTTGAGGCAGGGACACACACTTTCACTGGCAGGCCCTCAGCAGTCGCCGCCGCTCAATTTGTGTCGGTCGCAGATGATGAATAATGCATGCTGGGAAATCTCCACCTCACCTTCCCTCCCTGAGAGAAAGAAAGAGCGAGAATGAAGGAGGCGCCCTTTGAAGGAGAACAAAATGCCTTTCTAAAGCTGAGAATTCTCTCTGTCCTCTGTTTCTGTTTGAAGCTGGATGCCCTCGCTTTAAAATGCAATTGCACTCTTGAAACTTACAGGTAGCTAATACAGGAGGGGAAAATATTGCTTACTAAATTTGTGCTTACATGGAGCACATATGCTGAATATTTAAGAAATCTTTAATGAATTTCACACACAATATATATATATATATATATATATATATATATATATATATATATATATATATATATGTGTATGTATAATTCATTTAGAACTTTATTTTATATAGTATAATGATTATGATTTAAAACAATGATCATCATCATAATAATAATAATGAAAAATGAAAAAAAATTGTGTTATTTGTTTCATTTAAACTCAACAATGGAGAGAGTCTACGTTTTATGTGTGTATATATATATATATATATATATCCCTTTTTTCATTACTGCAGACTAGATCAGTAAAAAGAAAGAAGAAATGCCCGCATGTGTTTAGCGGGGTTTTTTTTTTTCATTATCACAAACACAACAGTTATCTGGTAGTGTTGGCTTTTTGAGGTTAATTATTGTGACATATGCAACCGAGAAATACTAAAAATCTCTGTAGACTGATGTAATTTCATGCCGTTCAGTCTTATAATCTTAAAATGTGAGCAAAATCACCTGTTTTGTCATCACTTTATACATTACGCTCGAGAATCATTTAAATACTAGCTCTAAAGTGACGTGTGTGAAGTAGCAACAGTTTCTGCTGTTCTAACGTCAACTGCAGATGTGAATGATTGGTGGAAAAAAGTAGTTCCTTTTACAAAAGGATTTTTAGACTCTCCGTGTTTGATATATGTTGTATAAACGCAATATTATACTCGTAGCACTGCGATATGGCTGTATATAGTCAATGGTCGGACACTAAGGCAATAAGGCAACGCACACCTTCCACCAGTGCTGATATACTGCCATATCGCACTGCTACTCATGTGATATTGCTTATATATATATATATATATATATATATATATATATATATATATATATATATATATATATATATATATATATATATATATATATATATATATCCAGGGGTGTCGCGGAAAAAAGTGTAGAGGTTTAAGGTCTCGCGGAAGTGTGAGGAGAGAGATCGATAAAATGAGGTGCCGGATTAGATTTTAGAGGTTCCGAATCTGGCTTGTTCCGGCACAAATTAAACCCTGTATATATAAACAGAACAAGCTGGATTCGGAATAAGTGATAAGCAGGATAAGTGAGTGACTGAGAAAGTGAGTGAATTAATGAACAAGGTTTTACTTACTCCAAACCCTCCTACCCTTAGAGATCAATTCTTGCTTGTACTGTAAATAAAATATTTTTGTTTGTCAATTTCCAGTTTTGTTATCTTATTAAATCACAGCTGTTGATTCTCAATAATTTCACAAAACTTTGTTCGTTAATTCACTCACTTTCTCAGTCACTTATTTTATTTATTTATTTATTTTTAAAATTTATTTATTTATTATTTTATTATTATTAATTTGTTCATTCGTTGGTTGGTTGGTTGGTTGGTTCACACGCTCGCTCGCTCATTTGTTCATTTATTAATTTATTCATTCATTCATTTGTTGATTGGTTTATTTATTTTGCCTTTCACAGAAAAATGCATGTCAGAAAGAACATGGTTAACCAGATTTCCACTTGGTACATTTTAATCTGACCATTTACAAACAGTCAGCCATGACACATTACCTTTTGTATCTGATATTAAACATCATTGTCACCATTGTGTGTTTTAGTACAACACAAAGATGTATGAATATCTTGATTTGTGGCTGTCGTTATGTCACATTATGATCATCTTTGGGAAAGGACATTGCCTTTATTGGCTGCTCAAATTCATTTGAAGTATGAAATATTTTGAAGCCATTTGACAAATATTCTAGATTAAAATGGGCCTAAATTATGTTAAATGTACATAATAATAATAATAATAATTATTATTATTATTATTATTATTATTATTATTATTATTATTATTATTATTATTATTATGTTAATGTACAGTTTTCATTGTGTAAAATTTTCTATAACCAGGGCATTTGTTCTATTTTAAAGCCTCAGAATGTAATTTATGTGGATTTCTAGATTGCATTTTCACAGCTTTCTTTCTAATTGTACCGTTTCTATTTCCACAGCACATCAAATAATCCAAATAAAGGACTCTGCATATCCAATCAAAGTTAAACTCCACATAAATAGTGTAACACTTCTGAAATGATGTGCATGTGTAAAGGAAAGATAGAGGCACAGAAAGACAGGCAGATTTTTCCTTCTCTGAGGAGAGGAAAAATAAACAAGATGAATTAATTCTGTTTTCAAACACCTTTGCTTGTGTGTGCGTGCATGTGTGTGTGTGTGTGTGTGTGTGTGTGTGTGTGTGTGTGTGTGTGTGTGTGTGTGTGTGTGTGTGTGTGTGTGTGTTTGTGTGTGTGTAAGACTTAAACCCTCTGTTTCTCTCCCAGCAGCAATGCCATTCTAACTTAAGGCTGGAAAAATTATGCTCGGAAACAAACTGTGACAAAATACACTTACAAAATGTACCCATATCCCATAGAGACTCCAACATCAAACACACACACGTTCCCCTCCAGAGAGCGGGTCACTCATACCTGCAGGTCTCCATACATAAACATTAGACTCCTTTGAGTAAAGTGAGCAAATTCATATCCGCGTTCTATCAGGGGATCGGCATATATCTGTATACCTTTAAAAAAAAATAAAAAATAACCCAGCATGCTTTACCCTTCTATTTTTGGGCTGTGGGTTACTGTTTTTAACACATGAGCTTGTCAGAAGGAAGCAGTTGTTGTTGTTTTTTTGAAAAGATGAGGGCCACTTAAATTTTCCCTGTGATATTCCAGCACACACTGCGTTTCGGTCCATGAAAGCTTCACACGAGTTCACCTTGCGCTATTTAATCCCTTTAGCTTCACTCGCACACAATAAACACGCTGTTAAATCCATCTGTACGGCTGCTACACAGCTCTTAACACACATACGTTGAAGCAACCAAACATTCTTAACATTATCAAGCCGCCCATACACATACACATACTCTCAGCCCTTTACTATAATACGCTCTCAACACACTCCATTCATATCAACACACACTATAACAAGCATAAAATCACTCAGACAGGCGGCCCTGCATTGAGTACCGACTACATTACCATCACAAAGTGGAAAGCTGGAGCGAAGGCCGTAGTTCCCCCCACCTCCCCGTCCTTTTTTTCCCTTTGGCTCTCTGTTATTACTGCTTGGGTTTCCCTGCTTTTGGTGATCAACGCTACGACTAGAAAACAAAGACGAATGATATGGTGGGTTGGTTGACTTGGTAGGGTCAGCCAGGGGTCATCATTTTACGGCTGGTTTTGAATAAGAAAAGAATTGGAGTTTGTGTGGACACATGGATCGAGTCAAGGCATGAATTCAAACAGAAATGCATCTTAATTTATGGGTTCAGTTGGCAGTTTTAGAGTTGTAAATCAAGATATGTCATCATTTGATGTTTTGTGGCTGACGATTATGGTCAAATAAATTTCAGCAAGGTAATTAAGACGCCCAGTGTGAAACAAATGGCTCTTGTATTAGCTTGCAGGGGTTTATTTTGCGATTATGACAGTACTTTATGTCTTTATGTTCATGTAATGTGGCTGTTTACCAAAACAGAAATACATGTGGAACAATTATTTAGGTTATTTTGAAACCATTTTATCATGAATAGTTATTGTAGTTTATGTGTTTTATTATTTTAAAGGAAAATATTTAAGAATGACAGCCAATGCATGTCAAACATAGATTTTAAGGTAAAGTTTTAGTGTTATTTAGTATTATATTATTACGTTTTATCACTATACATTTACTTTGGAATAAACCTGATTTGGGGTGGCACAGTGGGTAGTGCTGTCGCCTCACAGCAAGAAGGTCACTGGTTCAAGCCCCAGCTGGATCAGTTGGCATTTCTGTGTGGAGTTTGCATGTTCTCCTCGTGTTCATGTGGGTTTCCTCCAGGTGCTCCGGTTTCCCTGGGGTTTTAATGGGTGTTTCCCAGTAATGGCTTGCAGCTGGAAGGGTATCCGCTGCGTAAAACATATGCTGGATAAGTTGGTGGTTCATTCCGTTGTGGCAACCCCTGATTAATAAAGAGAAACCTGATTTGGTGTCACTTTACTTGAAGGGGTCTCATGTCATTAATTTGAATGAGATTTTATCTCACTCCTCCAGGTATGCTTATGACAGCTGTCATTAAGTGCCATTTTTTATGCAAAGATAACATTTGAAATGTCTTTGTCAATTGTCTTGACATTATTAATACATATCTTCATCAATCTGTCATAAAACATGATTGTTATGAAGCTCTTATATATGTGTCATGAATTTTACAACAGCATCATTAGAAATTAAATTAAACATTAAAGGTGCTGTAAGTAAGTTTTTGACTCTTCTAAAGCATAAAAATACCATAATATGTTTGCAGATATTTAAGAAAGATGCTAAATGAACGTTCTTGTTTATCTGAAAAACAATGCTAAAGTCAGATATTCTGCTTTGAAAATGTCTGTTACGTGCCAAAACATGAGTCTTTGCTTTGGTCATTTAACCCATATACTGCCAGTTTAGCCAAATATATTTCAGCTCCCTTGATTGCCTTTGTGGAAAACAGCATATTTTATTCATTCAGTCCAAAGTTCCACATGAGGTGGTTATAAATTAACAAATAATATAAATATTATGAACGTAAACATTAGGTGAGCAGGTTACATACCCCATGTCCTAACAACATGCTACACGAGATTTGCAGTGATAAGCAATTTGGCTGTTTGCACCAGACGGAACCTGACATAAATTTAAATGCAGCCATCAGAAGCACATAAAAGTGCACACTCGCTGCACTCCAACAAAATAGTAAGGTTAATAATCTAATGAATACATATTAAACCTCTTTAACATTATTAAATGCACATGCTGAATCACTGATATGGAGTCACAGTTCTAAAGTTCAATTTCAAATGTTTATTTTGTTTTCAAGATCTGAGGTGAACTATCTGCTGCTGCAGTCAGAAGTATGACAATAAATGTCATTTAAAATGGCACTCAAACTCACAATATAAGCATTTAACACTGAATAAAGCACATGAGGTGTTCCTGAGGTGATCATTGTCAGTTTATCCTGCCGTTCAGCTGCAAGAAATAGATATAGATATTTATATAAAATATAAATTTCAGGTGTTGGTTAAGACAAAAACTCAATTTAAAATGGAAAATAATCCATCTATTGTGTGCTGTTGCTTTTTTTAGAACACGACTTAAATCAGCCTTTAGGCTTGACAGTCAGGCTCACTCCCATTGATGTCAACCTGCGCTTGCGTGTGTTTTGAACCAGCAGTGCAATACCTAGTTCAACCACTGGGTGTCAAACTTAGATACTGCACCTTTAATGATGCTGATATAAAAGTATTTGACAGAGTACAGACTCTTCAATGTGAAATCATAATGACAACAGTGATCAGAAAAATATGAATGACAGAGTTATAATGACCCCATGACAATTATGCTTATGAGAGATTTATGACGAGTTATGTAGTCTTGATAATGTCAAGTTGTCATGACAAAGACACTGATGTATTATGATGTATTTATGTCAAGTTGTCATAAAACAAAAACATGTAAAACAACGACACTTAATGAGTTTTGTAATAAACATGCATAAAATCTCATTCATATTTAGGACATGTCATGATTATAAAGGTGTAACGACAGTCTTATGAACAACTCTTCAAGTAAAGTGTTACCCCTGAATTTTAATCACAACAAATGAAATGCCGTCAACTGAAGACGGAAAATGTTAACATGTAAGCAATTTATTCAAATCCTTACCTAATAATTACACTGGAATTTAACTTTTTTTTTTATCTGGTCTCTTTTTTCTCATAGCTGTTTATTCAGGTGTAGGAAAAATATACTCAGAATAAAATCCACTAAGCAAGGACAAAACACAGAACTTTGCTTTTTTTTTTCTTTGCATAATGTCTGCTGTTCGACCTTACATCCTCTCCATTTTCCAGTCATTTTGCTCCCGAACAGCTTTTACATCATTTTGATAACCCCACATAGGCAGGAACACGATCCTTTAAAACACACTGAATGGAGTGCGATTCAATTGCACAACATTTCGCCATCAGAAATGGCTGACATTTTGCTCGTAACCTTTTCTGTCACTTTCGCCATCTCGTCTTTGTAGTTTTGCGTTCGCGCGAGATGAAAGCGTTAGTTAATGAGCCGCCTCTGAAGGGTGTGAACTGATGAAATGAAAGAGGGGAGAGAGTCTTATTGTGAAGTTTAAATGTGAGGGCAGCCCTCGGATCAGGTATTGTATTTGTACATGCGCGCCCGCACTCCGAATAATGAAAGCCTGATGCAACTCGGAGAAAGAGTGAGAGAGAGAGAGTGAGAGAAAGACAGAGGGAGAAAGATTTTTCCTTCAGTGGGATTACACCATAACCACATCAGCTGTGTTGAAATAGCATATGTTCATCTCTGACTTTGTGGCATTAGATCTCCTAAAGCCAGCCTGCTTTGTAGTTCCTTATGGTCTTACATTAAGTTGGAAGTGATTCTGGATTTCCACCTGCATGCTGAGATCAGTTATGATGTTGTGTTTTTTTTATTCTGTGACCCTGCAGTCAGTCTGGCATATTGATGTGATGTTGGATAAATCTGGCTCAAAGAGTTGTGCGCATTGCATCATCCATTGCAAATATAACAAGCACATTAAGGTTTAATATTTAGTATTTCATAGAATGTTTCGCAGCTAAAATGAGAAACGATATGAAAAGATTCCAGCAGCGATATATTTGTCAGTTCTCACTAGACACAACAGAACCACATGACAGCTATGTCAAATTAAGGGTGCCATAGAATGCACTGATGTAATATGTTTACATCTGAGGTTTACATAAAAGGTATGTGACTTATGGCCCATTTCCACGGAGAGGAAGAGTACGGTACGGGTCAATATGGGTCACCCTTATCAGGCTTGCGTTTCCACTGCCAAAAGGGTACCAATGGTGTGGTGTACGACAGAAAGTTTCAGTCGACGTGATTCTTGCTCGAGGAAAAGTCAAGGTAAAGCTGTACAGGTCATTCATGTATCATTTGAGAAGCACTTCTCTCAAAACGGATGCTTAAATACACTTAAATACTTGGTTAGTTCATTATTAACCTTTCTATGAACATGATTTGATTATAACTGTAGATCAATGAAGCGAAATAGCCTACTGTAATATCTGCAATTATATAAAATAAATAAATGCAACATATATGAACACATAGAGACACTTACCATCTCCGATATGTTATTAATTACAGAGAAACTACACACAGCATACTTTTAGTCCTTATTTGGGTTCAAAAACAACACGCAGCATATAGCCCAGTCAGTGCAAACCTCTCATCTGTGTCTGTAATCTTCACTAGCACATGTAACCTCTTGTTTGAAAGTAATTTCATCATACCGAGTTCATAATAATCCAAAAGGCGATGATGATAGTTTATCACATATTAGTTTGTTCATGTTTTAGGTTGCTGAAAGCATAATTTGCTGCTCTGTTTTTTTTTCCGGCTTCTCCTTTGTTTTGTCGTGCTTCACTCTTGTGTTTGTCCCTTTATGAAAGTATCAGATATCAGAAGAGCTTCAACGATCACGCGCATGTTATTAATATGAGCTCAAGAAGTTTGTTATTTCAAATATAGACGTGCGACGAGCTCTCTGGAGAAAGTGAAACCGCTCGCACTTTTAGACAGGGCTCGTAAAACAACAACAGGACACAGCAGATTTTGTTCTTCTTGGCTTTGTGGCTGATCATCAAGACGACGACAAAGTTTGTCCGAGCTTGGGTCAACCATGGCTCGTTATTTTATGTGTATATTATTACGATGTGATGTCTCGGGTGTTTATTTAAAAATGGCGGTTCCTTTGTTTTTATTCTCCTGTTTCTGTGAGTGACGTATCTCTGTAAACCAATAGCGTTCAGCTGCTCGTCTAGCTCCGCCTTTTGGTACCCTTTTTCATGCTAAGTACCCTTTACAAAGGTTAACCAGCAAGTGGTACGGTACAGTTCCGAACCATACCGTGCTGTACTACTCAGAGGAAACAGGCCATTAGTTACACGCAAAAAATCTCCAGAAATGGTTTTACATGTCCATTGACAACCCTGGGATTTGTACCCTAGCGTGATGCATTATGAAATACAAACAGGCAAATAATCATACTTCTGCTTTCCAATTTTTTTTAACAAATTCAGTAGATACCTTGTCAAATAACGTTTCATCTGTAGATGTGGAGGTTCAAGGTAGCTACACTTTAAAAAGTACCCATAAATTAGCATTTTTTTGTATTTTGTGATTCATGTTTTTGTTTTTTTATAAAAACGTGCATTTGCTTATGCTTTTAAAATAGTCTAACCATGTTCCGTACACTTTTCGCTATTCAGTGCACTCAAACGACCACTCCTCCATCATTGAAAGCCAGATAAGCACTTTTGTGTGATCATTCTCTGGGTGAATACCTATTGCACAATCTAAATTGTGATTGATCTTTTTTTACAAGTAGTTTTTGAGAAAGGATGGGAAAAGTACCGCCTACACATGCGTACGGAAGATGAAAGGTAATAACGGTGATCCGTACAGGGCACATAACTTTAATTTACGGGCAAAAATGAACATTGCTTTAAGTCTTACTATTAACCTATATCACAATATACTGTTATTGTGTTTAACTTAAAGTTAATGTTATATTTAAGAACTTTTTATGAAAATTTTAAATGATATAACTTTACAATCATTTAATTTTTATATCATGTTTGTTTTATTACAGCCTGACAATTTAAAATATTAAAACATTAAATTCATGCAAATTCACGCTAACTTGACACCTTTTATGAATATAAACATCATCACTGCACAAAGATTCTCCAAACAGTGTTTGCAGCCTGTGTCTCAGGCTCTCTCTCTCTCTGGTGAAGAGTTGCACCATGCAGTTATCACCCACAACTGACGTTTAAATATCCCCATTTCAAAGCATTTATTCAACAAAAGATATTTTATTTAACAATTTGTGATAACATAATATTCCTTTCATAAAGACTGTAATACTGTGTGATGCATAAATTAAATGCAAATGCATATTGTCATTGTTTAAAAAGTCTCCCTTCCCAAGCGACACTTGCCCCTTAAGCTTGCCCACTGTTTATTAGCGCATTAGTTGAACGTAGCAAACTTACTGACTTTTCTCGGAAACATATGGTAGGAGGGTTTCTGCTGTGCTCAGGGGTGAAACAGTAAGAAATAAAGATTACACAGATAAACAGCTTGTCTACGACCCGTAAGTATTTATTCAGAGATTGGCGTTACAATGTCATCTGTATGGAACAACGTTGTGTACGGAATATGGTTAGTCTACGTTAGATTATATTATGGGACCTTGATCTTTCTTCCTACCTTTTCTCCCTTTCTTCACACCTTTTAACCTTGAAAAGTTTGAGAAAGTTACTTTTTAATAGTTTAAAGTGATATATTGTCTGTGTTGGTGTTGTATATTATGTTACAAAAACCTTGTAATAAACTGCAAGTAGGTTTTCGGTTATTTTACAAATCTATTTCTCTCTATATATTTTCTTATTATACACTATATTATTTCAAACTACTAAAATGTCAACAAAAGTGATTATTAAACTGTAGAGTTCAGTTTAAGCATCAAAAATCAACTGATTCACAACTGTAAATAAACAGAAAACACTTGTGAATCACAAATATGGAAACTGTTAATTAACGGGAGCCTTGAGGTTTTAACGTCTACTTAACTTTCTACTTAACTTCATATGCTAATTTGAAATGGTTGAAATATTGGCTAAATTATACTTCTACCTGGCAAATGGGCTGACAAAATAGATATTCATCAATATATTTAAACTTGTATTATGTTTTGCATATGAAAACATAGGCAGAAATTAATATAAACCCTGCGTCAAGAGATACTGCAGAAATTAATATCAAGCTCTGAGATACTGTATGATATTGTCATACTGTAATCACCCTGTCCAAATAATGACCAAAACTCATGTCTCATGAAGCTTGTTGGTATTCTTTACTCCAAAGAAATCACTGTAAGAGTGGATACAGCCTGATCTCACGAGGAATTTTTTTCAGTTTAGTGCCTAATTTGTTAGAATTTGTACAAGTTCAGTGGTATGAAAATGTACAATTTTTAAAAAGAGGTGTGGCAGCCAACACAACCCCGCCTCTAAACCCAATAGTCATTGGTGGGATAAGCAAACTGTACTAACTTGTACGAGTGAGATTGTACGAATTCACAGGAATTAGCCACTAAATTAAAAAGCTATAAATGCCATGAGATTGTGTTGGAAGGATAAGACACACTGCAAAAACAAACCATTAAAAAATACAATTTACATCTGTCTGTTTCATTACAATATGTACCTTAAACTAAAATTACAGATAAACAGACATTATGCCTTTTGGGGGGCTCTGAATAAACGTATAATCCATCTTTCTTTCTAATTTAGCACTCTGATGATGAGGTGTGATAAAATGAGATGCCCATAGCTCCTGTCCTACATGCCCCTCTTTTAAAATAAAAGTCCCACATACATAGAAAATAGAATAAGCTGTGTTAAACTTAGATGATAATGAAACATTTTTATCCTTGTTGTTGTTTAACTAGAAAAACCAAAGAAAAGGCTGCTGGGAGGGATCCCGAGTGTTATGGAAAACTTAGTGTAATGTTCTGATTTGAATTTTTTTTTCTGTAGTATTTTGCAAGACTTGAGCCTTGACCAAGAAGAAGGAAACAATTATGTTTAAAGCTCATGGTATGTGATTTCCATGTACTGAACACTTATTATTCAACTGTGCCAAGGGATATATTCTATGGCACATTTAACTAAACTTAACCCATTCAAAATTCATACTAAGAGTACTGATACAATATTTGGGTTATGCTTTATTTTAAGATGGCCTTGTCACTATGAAATTGATAAATTTAAGGAACATTCCACGTGTTAGCAACCCATGCTTGAAATGTGCTACTAATACTATGTATGAATTCATGTTAGCCATGTGCTAAACGTTAATAATATAGTAATTTATTTTAGAAATTAAAATTTCAACCACGTGTTACACATGCTAGAAACATGCTAATTCATATTAGCAAACGTTCCAGAAATATGTTATCACATTATTAATATTTTTTGCATATTCATGTTCAGGTGTAGGTGCGCTGAGGTTGAGGTGCTTTGTATCCTGCATAACCGTGTGCAGATTTTTATTCCTGCTGTTAATATATACTTAAAACTGCTTAAAAATGTTTAAACAAAAACATGCTAACATGCTAATTTGTGCTAGTAGCATGACAAAACATGTTGTCCATATGTAAAACATTTTAGAAATATACTAGCTATGCTAATACATGCTGTTAGTGTGCTAACCATGCTATGAAACGTCACCACTGTGTTAATCAAATTAGCAAAATATGCTATCATGAAAGCCGCATGCTAAAATATAACGTTCATAGACTCTCTCTTACTTCTCTGACCACCTTGAATTAAACCACAGAAGTTCTAATGAATTTCATTACAAACACCAAATAAAACATTACAAACTATTACATTTTTACCATTAAAACTTGTGCTTTCCAGTGTTTTGGGCACCTATTCCAATAGGATTTTGTATTTTTATCATGGCAATGAGTTCTTACTCAGATGGCCTCCGTATTCTTAAGATTTCAATCCAGTAAAGCACCTTTGGGATGTTGTGAAACAGCAGATTCACATCATGGATGTGCAGCCGACAAATCTGCTGCAACTGTGTGATGTAATGATGTCAATATAGATGAAAATCTCTGAGGAAAGATTCCAGCACTTTGTTATTGAGCTATGTAATTTTTTTATGCCTAACTTAGACTGTGGAAGTCTAGCTGTTAGTCTGGCAACAGCAAGTTAATTTTAGACTGCACTGGATTCAACGTTTAGCTTTAATCAAGTTTTGTGTGCAATGCGAGAATAATGTAGTTGTTCCCCAATAACAGTTCAGATCAGTCTCGAAGTTTCACTTCGGTAAGGATGCTGCTTTATAAGAGATGTGCTTTTAAATTCATTACACAACCACACTATGTCGACTGTGGAGACAAAAACAGTTGAAGTGTTTTGAATAACATCATGGACAGGTTTTCTTTCTTTTTATTTTTCTTCAATAAAATGAAAGAGAATGAGGATGTGGGCTGCAATGCTTCAAAATCACACACACACACACACATAAAAAAAAAAAAAAACTGAATACCTTGTGCGCTATATAGAGTTGGTCTTTTGAAGCCATGTGTTAGATACAAGCTAAACTATTATAGTATTTTATATACTGGATATTAATGCAGATTAATACTGTAAAATATAGATGGCTGAAAAAGTAATGGTCATGAACCATAACAAAACATGTTAGAGTGTTTGTGTTTAGATGAAGACATTGTACAGTATGGAGTAATGCTTCAGGCCAGTTTGTGTGTGACAGATGGATTCCTCAGGCTTTCTGCCCCTGTAGTCTAGTACAATCCAATGCCTTGGGTCGTGCTTTTGAAGCTCTATTTCTTCTAGTTGTCCTCATGAAATAATTTACAGACACACACTCAAAAGAAACAATCAAAAGAAACACAATAATAAAGACACATACTGTAAAAGTAGTTCAGTGTTGTTATTCTTAATTAAAACTAATAAATAATCATTTATTTTCTCTGACTGCAATCAAATACAAATAATAGCTAAGAATATAATAACTAATGGTTTCTTAGGAACTGAGTAATATAAAATTAAGAAAGTATCAGGAGAAAAAAACACATAAGTTAATTAACACGTTCTCGTATTGTGTAAATTTCTGTTTATTTACACCTGGGCCTGGATCTCTGCTCTTGACAACTTTTAATGTTGATGAATAGGTTAGACTTTTATGAACATTCTTAGTAGTTTGAAATGATATTGTCTGAGTTAAGGATGTAAATAGATATTTGTATTTATATTACTTTATTGCTTTTAACGAAACGTCAATAAAAGTTGTATATAAACAGCAAAAATCACTGTGCAAATGGAATCATAACCTCATAATAAACCTCAAAATAAAAATCACATTGTATTTTAAAGAATTACCAGTATAAGGTATTAAACAGGGATTAAAATTGTTACAATGTTTATTTTTGTTCTTGGTTCGGTTCGCATTCGCCCACACAGCAAAGTTTATAAACGGATCAAAATAGTTAAAACAAGTCACGTGCGAGTAAACTCTCCTTATATTGGTCAGAGTTTTAAGGGTTTATTTCTGCTCAGCTGTCATGTTATTATTTTAATTTATGATGATAAGCAATAAGACATTATAAGCAAAAAGGTGCACTTTAATTTTGACACAGACATCATCACCAAATATAAATCAGAGAGATAAGACTTTCTCATATACATCGTCTCATTTCAGTTGTCAAGTTTTGTAAAAATCTATCTATTGATCTATTAAAAAAAAAAAAAAACGTCTACAATTATGCATTATAGGCTTACATTATAAAGAGAAATAACAGATGAACCTATACTGCAGTCAGATCATGAAACAGATCAATGATGATCTTTCTTTCAAGGTGTCAGTGCTGAACAAAACAATAGGCCTAATAAAAAATATTATAGGATTAAAATATGGAAAAATATCAGATGATAATTTCGGTTAATTTTCCTAACGGATAAACAGCTCTTGTTAATATTTCAACATGCTTTCACTTTCGTTTTTCGACATGAAATGCACATTTACAGGTAGAAATGATCTATCCGCTCCAGAGTTCAATTCAATCGAGCCGAGACCATCTCATTCAGGTGATTTTGGACCGATTGGTTTGGCATGGATCCCAGTGCGATTGCGGGTTTCACATATGCCAAACGAACTGCGCTAACTGGGTAAATGAGACAGGTTCCGAAACAAACGTCTAGGTGTGAAAGCACTCTTAGTGGCTAATACGGATAAATTTGTATGATCTCCTTCGAACAATTTAGTATGATTTGCTTATCCCCCAATGATGGTTGGGTTTAAAGGTGGGGTTGGGTGCCATGCCTCCTTTTTCAAATCGTACTTTTTTGTAAGACTGAACTCGAATTCGTACGAATTAGTCACTAAACTGACAAAAACGTAAAATAGATCAGTGAGGTCAGGCTGGATATACAGACATTTCTTACTTCAATAAATGTGTAGCACATCATGTGATTATGTACTACTGGTCAAAAAAAGTGTTTCTGTTATGATTATCAGCTGGAGTGCTGTAACGAATATAGATTGCTGCAAAGCATCATGGAGGTGTAGTCCAGGTGAATGACAGGTAGCATATACAGATAGCTAGAGTGCCCACTAAACTCATTACAGGACACTCCAGCTATCTGTATATGCTGTCATTCATCTGGACTGCAACTACCATGATGCTTTGCACCAATCTATACCCCTGATAATCAAAACAATATCTTTATTTAAAGATTTTATGTTATTATATTAGGAAATATAAAATATCTGAATGTCATTTCATTTTTGTGAACTACTATTGCATTCTTAGCATCGTCAGCATGCAGGATTTCCATTGGAACCCAAAGAATCCTTAGAATCTTCTTAGTATCAAGCGTTATTCTGATGGATAATCCGAAATTCTGAATGAATAAACAGGAAAGCTGGAATTTATTCTTCAATGATCACATGGAATCCTTTGTTATTGATGCCAAATAATATTTTCACATTCCCGTAGGCTTCTGTGAAACAAAATGGTGAGAATGGCCACAAAAAAACACACACACAAAGAAAAAGAGGCAATATAGTCTATACAGAAGCAAAGGTTAAAGGAATGCTTTGCTATCCCACAACAGCTCCTCTCACACTCTCACTTCCTGTCACAGGGGTCATCATTCTCCCTAATAGGAGAAAATATACATTGGTTGGAAAGTTTCACAAGCTTTTGGTCGGCGTGTTTGTAAGAGAGAGTGTACTGTTACATGCTGTTTAGAGTAAAGCTATTTATAAAACAAAAGGGATGAGGGACTGACCTGTGGAGTGTCACTGGGGACCAAAAGTTCATGGGAATCATGGGAAACCCTGTATAGTCACATCTTCCATTCACACATAACTCCCTATCTTTCAGATCTCTCTCTCTCTCTCTCTCTCTCTCTCTCTCTCTCTCTCTCTCTCTCTCTCTCTCTCTCTCTCTCTCTCTCTTTCTCTCTCTCTCTCTCTCTCTCTCTCTCTCTCAAACACACACACACAAATGTAAAAAATGTAAATTGTTAAAGTATAAATTATACAGTGAAACACGTTAGAGATTACTGAAACTAAGAGTTCTTTATAAACATCCCTTAAATAAAGGAATTGGTGATCTTTAATAGTTATGTTTCCATCTAAAGATGCTAATTAAACTTATGTCCAAAACTGGAATATCACATAAAACATTTATGAACAATACCAATTGCATGCATTGAGTCAAAGATGACCAAAATAATCACTTCTAGATAAACTGACACCAAATATCAAATCGTAAAATGGAATTAGCTGTGATAGGAGAACTCACTTTGGGCCTTTTATGTTATATAATAAATTACTTGTGTCTCAGACGAAACGTGTTCTGAGAAGTAATACATTGTAATACTGAACCACTTTGATGACAGAGTTTGGCTAAGGGATTTTTACGGTGACTAAGAAATTTTAGAATGTCTATTAATGCTGGCTCACTGCACCATTTTTCATTGGTGAATGATGTTAAAAATATTTCACTTTTTTTTAATTCACATGCTGGAATCATAGTTTATGCAAATTTTTTTTCAGAAAGATTATTCTATTCATTTAAAATACCTATGTGCTTTTTTTAAATTGTATATGTGCATATTGGAGTTTCCATTTACAGCTTTTCAGGCGATATTCCAAAATGCACATAAAAAAAATAGGTTGATGGAGGAATTTGGAGGCCCCCAAAAAATACCTATATGTATAAATGATACCTATAAATTATATATAGCATTGGGGCAGCATGATATTGGAAAAATATGACATTGTGATATTTTGTTCTGCTGCGAGATATATATATTGAGATACAAATACAATTTTACCAGATGATTTGAATAGTTCTATTTGGAAAGATTTCATTAATTTAGGTGGACTGGAATGATCAAGTCTTTTCCTATGCAGTGCATCTGCATAAATTATAATAAATTACAAGCAAAAATAAATAAATAAACAGCACTTTATGGTTTTCTGCAGAGTCTAACAGTATTCGAGTACAAAAATTGAACAATCAAATGTAAAATAACATAGTCGTCATTCTATACATAATTTAAAAAATATATATATATTTTTAATTTTTAATAAACAATCTAATGATGTGACTATTGCAGATACACACATTGTGATATTGATGCTCAAACAATATATTGTTCAGTCCTATTTAAGCTCGATTGGTCTGAAAATACAATTCAGGTCTATAAGAAAGGTCAGAGTCGCATTCATTTATTAAGACGATTGAGGTTCTTTGGTGTGTGTCAGACACTGTTAAAAACTTTTTATGATTCTGTGGTGTCTTCTGTGATCCTGTATGCTGTAACCTGCTGGGGAGGGGGACTGTTGGAGAAGGAGAAAAGCAAATTAAATAAGCTTATAAAATGGGCAGGTTCTGTTGTGTGGTGTGTACTACTTACTATAGAAGAAATTGCACATGATCGAATGATGGACAATTTTGTCAGAATGATGAACCATGATCCCCTTTTAGATACAGTCCAAACGTGTGCAACCTCTTTTAGTGCAAGATTAATTCAACCAGGGTGAGGCAGTGGCGCAATAGGTAGTGCTGTAGCCTCACAGTAAGAAGGTTGCTCGGTCGCTGCTTCGAGCCTCAGCTCAGTTGGCATTTCTGTGTGGAGTTTGCATGTTCTCCCTGTGTTAGCATGGGTTTCCTCCGGGGGCTCTGGTTTCCCCCACAGTCCAAAGACATGTGGTACAGGTCAATTGGGTAGGCTAAATTGTCCATAGTGTGTGTGTGGATGTGTCCCAGAGATGGGTTGCGGCTGGAAAGGCATCCGCTGTGTTAAAAAAAAACGTGCAATTAATTAAATCCGCTCCTGATGGAAACTTAGTTAGGGAATGATATTTAAAGAGTGATAGCTCATTTGTTTGTGGCAGGGTTGAATCCAAATGTAAGTGAATTGTTCTTTTTGCAATAAAAAAAGACTTTATTTTTGTTTATCTTTTGGCTATCTTTTACAAAGCAAGAAAAATTCCAATTCTCATCGCTCAATTGTATTGTTGTTATCGCAAAATCAACTATTGACTGTATGTAATTTGGATTTCAACAGAAAGGAGATGAAAATGGTATACCACCTTTTTATAAATAGTGAAGTCTCGACTTAAACTAAATTAATGAGAGAACATTGGCTATTTTTAAAACTGAATGGTGCTCTGATTATGTGCTATGCTCTTTGGATAGCAGTGAAATTATTTCAGAAGTGTTGATGTAAAAACAAATGTATATGAGGGTGGGGCAAAGGTAATAATGTAAATGTTTTTAAATGCTTTTGGTTTCTTTTCATAATTAAAGTACTGTCAAAATAAATAAATAAAAATATATCTCTGTCTCTCGCTCTTGCTCTCTGTGTTACTCTATAAATCTCATTCATTTTTCATTTAATCTTTCCATAGCCTCCCACCCCACAGCGTGTTCATCTTAAGCAAACATTTGGTCTAAATTGTGTTCATCTGGAAGTATGTCTGCTATTAGCAGTTTGTCTTTAATTATGGAGCCTCCAGCCATACACCGAGTGTTTAGACTGGACCTCACATGTCAGAGCAGCTTGTGTGCCAATTAGAAATTGCCTCTTAAAACATTTTGAGCTTATCTTGCTGCCATAATCAGCTTTTGACAGGAACAAGCTTACGATCAAAGAAACTAATAAATTATTGCATAGGAATTTAAAATAATATGATCACAATCTAGAAGATTGCTTATAAACTCGAACTAATTCTTAGACACTTTTTCTTGTAGAAGATGTATCCAGTATTGCTTCACAAAGAATTAAGATGGTGAGTGATTCTTTCTGTTAAAAAACTGACAAGCTTTTTTTTTAACACTGCTGCTGGCTATACAGCAAACAGGGTTTGTGTTCATTATACATTACGAACCTAATCTAACAAATATTTGATTCAACAAGAGCTCTAAAATTATAAATTATGATCAGCACTGAGCTGTTGTATTATTAAGGCATCATGAAATGCATTTTTAGTATTTTAGATTGTTCGCCTGTGTCCATAAACTGTATATTTGGAAGTGAGCACTGCTGTGATGTAGGTGTTTTGGTATAAATGCTTTGTACATATCAATCAATATAAACTATATAAACGTGTGAGCAATAGCATTAATTTCATTACTGTCAATTGTTTAGTCAGACTGTCATGTATCAAATACAAGGCAAACATATTTCTTTATAAAATTACCTTTGAAACGTTGACTTAATTGACTAGTTCAAAAAACAGATTCATTACAGGGTGAAACAACACACAAAAGTTGTATATAACGTGTAAAATGTAACTCACCACCAAGAACAGTCCTGTTTATTGAACTTTTTGCATAAAATCAGTACAGTTCAGACTGTATGCTCACATGCTAATTTTTGTTTGATATTTATGCATAAATTATTTTTCATATCTTGAATTATAGGCTTATTCATATTGTATTGTAATAGGCTTCATCGCACACAGTACTTTTGCAATCTAAAGAAGCATTTTTATTTTCTTTTGGCAAAATGAGAAAAATAATCATACATATATACATACACAAATACACTCACTCTCTCACATTCCTTCAGCTTATTCGATCGCCACAGAGGAATGAACCACCAATTACTCTTAATATTTTATTGGTGGATGCCAATCCTGCCACAACCCAGCACTGAGAATGCAGCTCTCAGTGCTGGAAAACTCACACACTCTCCCATTCACACACTATAGCCAGTGAAGTTTATCCACATAACCTACATGACATGTCTTTGACTGTGCTCCACCCAGAGGAAACCCTCGCAGAAACGGGAAGAACATTCATACTCCACACAGAAAGACCTCCTGGTCCAGCCAGGACTAAAACCAGCAACCTTCTTGCTGTGAAGCAACTAACTAATTATAACTGCTTAGCCTCCATGCTGCCCAAACATACATAAATAAAAACATAAATGAATAAATGCATACAATAAATTGATTATATGATGCAAAGCAAAAACAGTTGCGTCCATAGTGTTAGGTTCACATGGAGAGCAAAGACTCTTTGTTGCTCTGTTCATTTGTAATTTTTACACTTTTAGACTGCTTGTTCAAAATTACTAACTGAAAATGAGTTGGAACAACACAATTTTTGGGGTTTTTTTTGGGACAGCTTAATTATTTATGTTAAATCTACTTCAATTTGTAACACTAAATTTAACTTAACCGATTTGTGTTGGGACAACATGAAGCTTTTTTTTTTTTTACATTGTAGTGTTTTTGACTTTCCCTTATTTATCTAATACTACATTCTACTTCCGTTACACCATTGGTTTCCCTAAAAGCGTTTTTTTTAAGCTAACAAAGAAGTTCTGAAATATTCAAGATATATTTAACAGTACAATGAGTTTTTAATTAGCATTTGATTTTCTTTTTCCCTTTAAATTCATTTACTTGGAGACATGAGTAATCTTCAGTGGTGTTAGTGCTCTTGAAACAAGCATGGAAACGCCTAGGCTTGCAGGAAATTCTGCAGTTTACTGTAATGCTGTTTTATTCGGTCAAGATGAGGAAAGTGAGAGACATGTTACTGTTACACGCACATGTGCACTTGTGCAGCTGTCTTTATGGTGACTTCCTATAGACGTGATGATGTTTACACTGTGCATACTTTATATTCTATCCCTCTACACAAACCTAAACTCAACCTCACAGGAAACATTCTACATTTTTAAATATTCAAAATACTTGATTCTGTGTGATTAGCCTTATGGGGACCAAAAAATGGAGCACAAACAATTTTTAAAATATAACAAATCTTCACAAACATAACAAAACACAACAAAATTGCCTCAACACAATGGAATCAAGCCACAGCATAAAGGCTCCCAGCCACTAGGGGGCAGTTGAAATGGGAATTATTATTATTATTGCATCACATCGCTACAACTAAAGTTATTGTATACCTCTTTTGTTCTATCAAATAAATTTTTATGCTACATAAAATAAAATTATAGTGAAACAGTTGTATGTGAATGCAGTGAAAGTGTATGAATTGCAAACATTCTGTTTAGATTGTTTTGACACTAACTGGTTTCATTTTATATCCAACACAGGTTCATTGAGACTACTTACCCCCGTATAAGTCTCTGGAGAGCACGAATTATGTAGCCAGAGGTACATATGGCTGCATTTTGTCTTTAAAACTAACGTCACGGGGCGGTATGATGCCACCAACCGCTTATGTTTATTTTCATGCGACCAGCTGACCAATTACTTCTGTGTGGATGGCTTTTCTGCTGTTACCAGATTGTGAGCAGAGTTGACCGCGAGTGGGTAGGATGTTCGTCTCACAGCAAGAAGGTCACTGGTTTGAGCCTCGGCTGGGTCAGTTGACGTTTCTGTGTGGAGTTTGCATGTTCTCCCTGTGTTCCTCTGGGTGCTCCGGTTTACCCCACAGTCCAAAGACATAGGTGAATTGGGTAGGCTAAATTGTACGTAGTGTATGTGTGTGAATAAGTGTGTATGGGTGTTTCCCAGTGATGGGTTGCAGCTAGAAGGACATACGCTGCGTAAAACATGTACTGGATAAGTTGGGGGTTCATTCCGCTGTGGGGACCCCACATTAATACAGGGACTAAGCTGAAAAGAAAATGAATGAATGTATGAAAATAAACAAGTAATAACAGGTTGAGAATGTGGTAAGATCTGAAAACGTGGTAAAAATCAGGTGGCTTTTGCTTTTGAAAACACTATTAGTTGGGTTAAGGGATGGGGGTGGGTGGGGTTATTGATCGGTCAGTAGGTCAGTCAGTCGACAGCGGCCTTAAGTGGGTTTACACGAGAACAGCAAGTGTGAATGGCACTCGCAAGAGAAATTTGAGATTAGAAAAAGCATACACAGCGGCCTCTGGTGGATTCACGAAAACAAAAACTCCAAGGACGTATTTGGCGCTCTTCAGAAATGTATACAGGGGTACGTATTCATAGCGAGTCTGGGATGTTTATATCAGGCAGTATCATTAATCATTTGTTTACATCATTAATTGTGTGTTAAGAGTTAAGTCTGGTTTATACTTCTGCATTGAGTGATCAGCATGACCCATGGCGCATGCCTTGCGCATTGTCATGCATTTATACTTCTGCATGCTGTTTGTGTTACTCTGCAATAACACTTCCAAAACACTATCTGGCAGTAGTTTTTTTTTTTTTGTTGCTCTGTGTTGAGTTTCTTTGCTGGTGTTTTGTTTTTTCTGAACGCTACCTTAATGTAGAAGTAGCTCAAACTCATTTTGAGGTGGGAACCGGCGGACGTGCTACAACTTTAATGATAAGGTAAACACAAAACAAAACTTTCCATCTGGAGCTCCTTCGCGAGATTCGACACTTGTAAACACTCACTCTATCAGGCTCATGCAACCCTTGGTCCTGCCCAAGCTCATCACTGCTTCCAAGCTAACCAATCACAAAGCTTGCGCTATGCATTGTTGCGACATGTAGTTATATTATGTAGTTACATTTTTTGAGAGGTGCACGCCAGCCTCGGCAAGGGATATGCGTCCACGCACAGACTGCATCGGATCATATTGACGCAGAAGTATAAATCAGCCTTTAATCTGAACCACATCTCAAGAACACTTTTTACTGTGGTAAAATTACTACTGTACAGTTCATGTGGTTCATTGCTTAAATATCAGAAAGTGGCAAATAACAACTATTCGGTTCTGTAAACAGCGATTTTTCTTTTTGATTCATCATGATGTACCTCTGCTTTATCGAGTATCATTTGGGAACAGCGTCATTCTGTGGGACAGTTGCTCTAATGCACCAAAATGTTCTTTTACTGAATGACCTCTCTCTCTCTCTCTCTCTTTCTCTCTCTCTCTCTCTCTGTCTCTCTCTCTCATTTCATGCATGATTACGCTTGTGATGGAGCTTTTGGCTTTTGTTTAATTACACTCGGTCAGTCACATCTCATTGAAAAATTGAAACTCATTTTGTCTAAAAGCTCCTTAAAAAGCTTGATGCTTCTGTTGGTTTCCTACATAAAAACCCTTAATCCCATCACTGCTAAAAAACCTCCTTAAACCCAATCTTTAACTAAAGCCTTGAACATTTTAGGAAAAGGAACAAAAGCTGGATTCCATTTGTGTGTGTGTGTGTGTGTGTGTGTGTGTGTGTGTGTGTGTGTGTGTGTGTGTGTGTGCGTGCGTGCGTGCGTGCGTGCATGCGTGTGTCTGCATGTGTGTGTGCATGTGTATGTGTGTTTGTAAGGCTGAGTTTGAGATTGCCAGCTGTTGCAGTATTTCTCTGATCAAATGTGAGACTGAAGGTTCATTGTGTTAGAAGCCAATGTCTTGCCAGTGGTGCTTTTCCTTTCCCAGGGTTGTGTGTGTGTGTGTGTGTGTGTGTGTGTGTGTGTGTGTAAGGTCTGCACTGCCAGTACAGCTGGACCTTCAGTTGTCAGTGCTGCCAGGGGTGGAGATGATGGAGTAAGTCATGTTTAAAGTATTGCGGTACAGTAATGTTTGCGCAATTAATGTCACTCCTCATTTCACAGTCGTACTCTGTTTCCCTCCAGGAGACTATTTGTGTCGCATTGCTTTGGTTTGCGTCTTTCGACAGACTCCTTCACATAATTTAACATTTTTTTTCTCTTGTATTACCATTTTTGCCTTTTTTTCTTTCTTTTTGTTCTGATATTCTAAATATCCCATTTCCTCGAAGCAAAAAAAAAGTTTTTACTTTGTTTCTTTTCCTCGTTCTGTTTTTCTCTCTCTGGTCCGTCTCAGTGTTCATGTATGCGTGACGAGTTAATATGTTACACTGGCTGAGGCCCAAGCACACAGAATGAACAAACAGCTGTTCATAATTACTAATAAGGCAAAGCGGAGCACAACTGGTCATTTTTTTTCCTCTCACATTATTCCTTTCTGTAACCAAAGAGTGGCAAACAGTTTCAAGAGACATTTCCACTGAAAATGAAAGCTGTCATTGATGGATCATTGACATTTTCTGTTGAAATAAAAAAATAAATCAATTAAATAAAAATTTGAAATTTTCTGAATTTTAATTAGGCTATCTAAAGTAGGTGACTTTTTTCCTTTAGTAAACCATTACTGATATTTGGCTGAAACTCTCAGAAATAAACAAAACATTTAACTGAGGCAGTACCTTTTCAAAAGGTACGCTTTTTTACCTTACATGTGCACATTGATACCCTAAATTTATAAATGTGTACCTTTAGCATACATTTCTTATCTTTAAGGTATATGAGATACACATTTGTACTTTTTTTGGTATTAATATGTACCATTAAAGTACAAACATGGACATGTTAGCCCCGGGATATGGTATGATATCGATGGTTGGCCATTGGGCTTCGTCATTCTGTCAGTCAGGCTAGTTGGTTTGCTGTGTTACACTTTACTCGTTGGCCCAATAGGGTATATGCAGGAGGACTTTTAATTTCAGTCAGCCATCCTCAGGTCTTCTGGTGAATTGTCAACCCATACAAAATCACAATGTTTAAGATCTGATTTCTTTAAAAAATAACAGCGATCTTCACTGCTTAGCTAAGGTACGATATAAAGTGGGTATCAGACCAAACAAGTAGCCCGGCATTAAATTACATTTTTCCATGCCATATCTTTAAAACATGGAAATTAATTTGACCCCAGTATTTTCAATGGAGTTTCTGCACTAGCCTGCTGCTAATGATGGCGCCACTAGCCTGTCTTTTGTCTCTTTTTACACTTTTATGATAAAACGGATGCTTAAGTCTATTTAACTGATTATATTTGAATTACATTACAACACCAATGCTGTAAAAGGAACCTTATGAAATTGAAAATAGTCACATAAACCTTTCACCAAAACTTCATCATTGGTTGAAAAACACTAGCTGTGCATATAGTTCATTCAATGTGCAGAATCAGTGTCAGAGTGTCAGCTGAAGAGAGCGCTCTGACTGGTTATTCAGCAACGAATCAGAGTGCAGGTGTGACATTGTGAAGTTATGTAGCAAGCAAAATATCCAAGCCAAGAAGGATCACCGGCTGTAAGAGAAGAGGCTGGCTGTAATTTCATTACATTTCTCAAATATTTGCAAACTATATGGTTTATTAAATTATCCGACATATGTGCAGAAGCGAATCCCTCTGTGGTGATTGACATTTACTGTAATAATGGTACTAAAGGCTGATTTGTTTCAGCTTGTGGTAACGTCCATGTGCATCGGAAGTTCGGTTTCTCTTCATGGAACAAAAAAACAGATACTGTCCTGAAAGACACATCCTCTTGATTAGGTGCAGAATGTGGCTCTTGTTTCAGTCGACTTTTGTCTGTTTGGTGTGTTTACATGAAGATTTTTGATCTAGGTGTAATCCAGTGTAAAGCGACAACATAGTTGGGTTTTTTCAATTCTAGTTGTTTGGCAACAGCTTTGTGTGTCCCGACCCATTGGCACAAAAGTGCCAAACCTTTTTAAAAGGTAACGCCCCAATGACAGGTTTTGTATCTTTATTTCTGAGCGTGTTGGCCATTCATAATAATAAAGTCAATGGTGGCCATTGCTTTGAAAACATATATAGGCTAAATAATACTAAAAATAATAAAAATAATACTCATGGCTTCTGATTATACTCTGAGATTTTATTAAGCATAACAATCTGTCTGTGCAAAAGCTATGGAGTGCTCTTCAGTTTGCAAATAAATAATTATGAATCGTTTCTTTTTAGTGGAATGGAGGGATTTGTTCACCAAACAGACTGAAGCTTCTGATTACAGTTCAAACCAGCAGAGATCTAAAGGTCACCTAATCAAAATTCACTTTCAGATCTGTCCTGCAGTCATTCTTAATCATATACATTAGATTTAGTGGGTGAATGATGCATGAAAAAGCATTTGAAAAACTAGTCCATGTCACTTGTACTACATTTCCAAACTTCTGAAGTCTTATGCTCTTCCCCTCCAGTGAGTTCTTAATTGCTGTGGCTGGATCGTTGGGTCTGTAAGTTGAGCTTGAAAACAGAAATAAGCCTGTTTCATGAATAAATAGTTTTGTGAACTAGTTTTGGTTCAGGAATGACCAAAGTGTCCAATGTCCAGACCTTTTTTTTTTACTTAGAAAAATCTGATCACCCTCCTTATAGACCACTCTAAATCTGAAAGATTAAGTTAATTTGTTGTCTTGCTATTCTGCCAGGCAGTGACTAAGCAAGCGGTGTTTGTGCATGAACATTTTTGGATCTTCTGAACCATCAATGAATTAATGATCTCCAACAAAATAGAGAGAGCTAGACAAAACAAAATGGAAGAACTAGAAAAGAAAATCACATATACACACAAAATGTCCACCAACCACAACTTCCAAACCCATCTTTATTATTATTAGTAGTAGTAGTAGTAGTATTTTATTCAACTGTCAGTGAAGTGAACTCAGAGGATTGTGAGAAATCACTGGCAGCTACCTTCAGAAGTCAGTCGAATATATCTTAGTAGACAGGATGTGACACATTCGCTGATTTTGGACAGATTTCTGTTGCCTTTCTCAGGGTACTGTTTGTGGAAGCAGCATCTTGGACTCACCCCTAGTGTGGTTTTCATTGAAACTTACATTTATTGAAATTGAAAAAGAGCAAACACAATGCTTCAAAATATCTCCCTTCAGTTGTTAATGGAAGAAAGTCCCATGGTTTTGTAACAGCATACATTATTAAAGCCAGAATTTCCCTTTGTTATGTGAACTATTTAAAACCCCAACTCTGAAAATTAGGAAATCTGCGCCATGGCTATAATTAGTACAACTCCGAGGAACAATTTCATTCACTTTCAGACTGAATTGTTCCAACTGATTAGCAATAAAAGCATTGGCAGCCAATCAGAATACAATCCACTTTGAAGAAAATGATACAAAGCAGTAGCTGTCATAAATACAGTGTGTGACTATTATAAGCAGAACATTATTGCGGGTTGGTGTGGATGAAATTATTGTTGTTGTGAATGAGATAATGTGTCTTGTAGCTTAGTGCAGTGTTTCTCGACCATGTTTCTGGAGGACCAACAGCTCTGGATAAACCATGTCTCCTTAACCAAACACATCTGATTCAGATCATCAGCTGATTAACATGTACTACTCTGCAGTTAGAAAAGTCTATACAGTATGAATGTGAGTTTGTATGAATAGGATTCGGACGTACTAAATCCGCCATTTTGTCATCATCACAAGACCTACCTTCATCAGTTGTGTCGCTTCACTCCCTTTCATGAATTCTCTCATGGTGCATCATGAGATTGTGTAGCGTCCATCCGATGCGCACTTCGGAATCTCGCAGAAAGTAGTAGGTCATCCGGGTACTTCTCACATACTGTTTTTTGATTTCTATGAATTCAGACATACTACTCGGCTCACATACTGTTTTAGCGTACTATATAGTATGGAAATATGATATTTTGGACGCAGCTCTGTAATGCGTGTGACAGTTAAAGGAGACATCTAAAACATGCTGAGTTGGTGGGCCTTCAGGAATGTGGCTTAGTGGAAAGTTCACCCAAAAAATGAAAACGTCATTGTCATAACTTACTCAGCATAACCTGTATGTTACTTTCCTCTACTCACACAATAGAAGACATTTTGAAAAATGCTGGGAACCAAACAGTTGATGGTAACCCTTCACTTCCATATCCACAGCAGGAAGAATAGACCGTTTTCTTAGAACGCAAAGTGAAGTTTTACAAACTAATTTTGAGAGGAGCACGTGATAGGATTGACTGCAGCTGATCCCTATCACTAAATCATTAACTAGCCAATCGGATCATTCTAAATTTACTAAAAAATATCCAGCCTAAACTTCATTCTTCATCTTCGTTTTGGAACTCCATCCCGTATCCCTGTTAATGCTTATCGACCAGGCGGGAGCCTTGAGCTCATCTATCTCCGAGCTCAGGGTTCTCTCCCGGGACAGCATGCCAAACCTGCTAAAATAGTCAAGCGTTATCTAAGTGTGAACTCTTGAAATTACCCATTGTGCTTTGTGTGTATGTGCAAGAAAGGTGCTTCAAATTTCTGGTCGGCAGCTTGATGCGTATAAATTGTCACATTCAGAGAGCTTGAAAACGATAATTTTAATCTGCTTCACTTGCTTTTAATATCTTTAAACTTATACTGCTGTCGATCAGCGCCACCTCCTGGACTGATTAATTAAATAATGCTATCTAATAGGAATGAAAAATTTGCTAATCATTTATCATTATGTATATCATGTCCTCCGTAAAGCAATCCTTTTCTCTTTTAGTAACACTTTACAATAACAGTACATAAATAATTATGTATTAATATGTAAACTAAACATTAATTTATTATGAATTAATGATGAGTTAATGTGTGTGCTAATCATGAACTAAATTTAACTACTACATGACTCACATGAATTAATGTGTGAATAACGGCTACCTTAATAACTTGTTAGTACATGTTATTAATTAATGTGTTAATTAACATTTAAGTGTCAGCTAAATGTGACCAACATGAACACATGATCAAAGTTGTGGATCACAAAAACACTCTGTAAGCCACTTAAAATGATATTGACAACCATTTTCAGATCAAGATTTACCAGTTGTAAACGCTGTAAACGACACTTCTAAGCATCCCACCGGAAGACAGTGGTTGCTATGACTCCCCCAATGGAGCAACGAAGAAAAAAAACTACTGCATATACTATGCAATACAGTGGTGGACATCAACTGTTTAGCTAGGAAAACACTGCTGGTGATGTTCTACTTAAGAAAAAAAGTCACCTACAGAACATCTTGAATAGCCAGAGGGTAAATTATCAGGAAAAAAGAGAGAACTATCTATTTTAAACTTTTTCATTTTCATGTTCCAAAGAAGAACAGAGCAACAGCATAAAGTTAGGACTGTAAATGATGCATTTTCATTTTTGGATGAACCGTTGCTTTAAATCTTAATAGTGTGCTCTGTAGTCTGCTGTATCTCTGGATATCAGGAAGTATCTCAACAAGCGAAGCATATAACTTTTCTATGTTTCACGTCCTTTAAGAACAAAGTTTGACATTCACACACACACACACACACACACATGCAAGCACACTCAGTCCCAATCCCATCTGAAGGGTAAAATGATCCAAACTGGATTCAAATTAATCTGTCATTACCTTTGGGCTTCTATATGTTTGAAACATCTTCATCTTTTTTTGGGACCTTCAGGCTTTACCCACGGCAGCAGCAGCAGCCTGCTCAAATCCCCACACTGCTCCACAGACGAAACATGAAATATTCATCTGATATTAAAAGTAAATAGGCTGGTGTCAGAATGTATAGACGGCGATAAAGGAATGGAAATACTGTATGAGTGTCTGTATGTGAGATGGTTTCAATCTTTCAAGCCCAAGAGAAGTTATGTATCTTTTAAAAGCCAAGTTGAAAGGTAGTTAGAGGTGCTGCCTCAAACCAAGAGAAACGGCAGACTGCAGAACACATTATTAAGTTTTAAACGAACGGTATACAGTCAAAACTGAAAATGTACCATTTATACTGTATTAACCTATCTACTGTATGTTGTTTCGGGGAAGGTACATGTGGCCTTTTGTTTTTCTTTTGTGAAACATGACTATTTGGGAAAGTGCAATCAAAAATGAAAACAATCGGTGAAATTTACTCACCATAAAACCATCCAAAGTAGATAACTTTTTTTCTTCTTCAGTAGAACTTTAAATACATTCGGCTGAAGCCCTGGTCCTTGGTGATTCATAAATTGAAATTCAATGGTTTCCATTGCTTTGAGGCTCCAAAAAACATTTTCCTTCAGCTTAGTCCCTTATTTATTAGGGGTCACCACAGTGGAATGAACTACCAACTATTCTGACGTGTTTTAGGCAGCAGATGCCCTTCCAGCTGCAACCCAGTACAAGGAAACACCCATACACTCACACAGACATATACACTATGGGCAATTTAGTTCAACCAAGTCAGTTACAGCGCATGTCTTTTGACTGTGGGGGAAACCAGAGCACCCAGAGCAAACCCACGCCAACACGGGAAGAACATGCAAACTCCACACAGAAATGCCAACTGGCCAAGCCAAAACTCCGGCGACCTTCTTCTGAAAGTGTTTACAGGTCCAACCGTTAATTTCATCAATGCATTGGCAGAGGGTGTCAATGGGGCTGTAGTCATTAGGCAATAAGGCTAAGTAGATCTGGGTGTCATCAGCATACCTGTGGTAGGAGATTTGGTTTTATAAGACTAGACTAGGGACTAGGTCATTATTTGGCTCGGTGGGAGCATATAAAGATTCAACAGGAGAGGTGCCAGAATTGTCTTTGTGGAACTCCACATGTCATGGGTGTGCACCTCAACCAATGGTTACCTATACTGACATAGTTTTCAGCAAGTGTGTGTTATATTCTCAGACAGCATGTGAATACAATTGTAGTAGCTTCTTATTTGCTCTAACCCTAAACCTAGCAGCAGCTACAGTGTTGCCAAGACCGAATTCATCAACATAACCATAGACATTACTATGATAACTCTCTCTGAGAGTTATCATGATAGAAATGTGTATTTCTTATTAAAATATATTTTGTGCATGCATTTTAGTGTAATTTTTGTAACTAAAATGTAAATAAGTGTAAACAAAATTGCTCAATTGTATTATATATTTGTTGTACTGTCATTTGCTGTCCTTTTACAAATAAAAATGGTATTTAGTTTAGTATTTAGTTTAATCACAAAGAGCTCATACTATAAGTCATTTTTAACAATTGCAATTTTTAGTGACACTTTGGCACTCTAGTAGTGTTGTCTCAATCAGTTTTGAAGTTTACATCTGGTAGAATGGGTGCATTGTTTTAGTGTGGAACACGATGCATGTGTTATGTCAGTCTGTTTTGGAGTGTGTATAACACTTCACAGAGCTACTGCCGCCCCCATCAACAGCTGCTCGGCTGAAAAATTTCATTTGTCATTGGTAAACATTCCATTCACTCCCATTAATCCAGAGGACATGCAGAAAACAATCAGTTGTCAAAAGCAGCTCTGAAAGCAGATTCGCATTTTCCCACAGTCAAGTTCATTATCTGCCAGTTCATTTTAAAAAGATCATTTTCAACTGTTCTGACCTTCGCATTCAAGCCACAGTTATGGCATGCTTGCTGGAGTGTTGCTAAGAGCTTTTCCCTTGTAATATTGGACAATCTTCATAGTACATCATTTACATTTCAATGATGTGAAATGGACTGCAGAGAGAGTTGTTTCATTTTCAGTAATTCTAATTTTATCTGTGCGATATGTTGAGAAATGCTGGAAACTCTGTATCTCAATGAGCAACATTGCAAATCA
This sequence comes from Danio aesculapii, assembly GCF_903798145.1. NCBI lineage: Eukaryota > Metazoa > Chordata > Actinopteri > Cypriniformes > Danionidae > Danio > Danio aesculapii. Next base: position 47,824,230 of record NC_079435.1, read on the forward strand.
GAAATTGGTCAATTTCCTTGACAAGTAAGAATAAAATTCCCTAGTCTAGTCTTATTTATTTATATGAGTAATATTACACTCATAGCACTGCTATATGGCTGTAGTACTGATTAAAATACTACGGTGGTTTCTATCAAATCTCATTTGCCAAAGAATAACAATTAACAAACAAATACACTCATCGTCCACTTTCTTAGGTACACCGTACTAATACCGGGTTGGACCCCTTTTTGCCTTTGGAAGTGCCTTGATTCTTCGAAGCATAGATTTAACAAGGTACTGGAAAGATTCCTCAGAGATTTTGGTCCATAATGACATGATAGCATCATGCAGTTGCTGCAGATTTTGCAGAGTTGCAAATCTCCCATTCCACCACATCCTAAAGGTGTTAAATATGATTGAGGTCTGGTGACTGAGGAGGCCACTTGAGTACAGTGAACTCATTGTCATGATCAAGAAACCAGTCTGAGATGATTCGCGTGGACATGGCTCATTATCCCTCTGGAAGTAGCCATCAGAGCATGGGTACACTGCGGTCATGAAGAGATAGACATGGTCAGCAACATGCTCAGGCAGGCTGTGGCATTGACACAATGCTCAATTGGTACTAATGGGCCCAAAGTGTGCCAAAATATCCCCCACACCATTACGCCACCTGCACCAGCCTGAACTGTTGATACAAGGCAGGATGGATCCATGCTTTCATGTTGTTGATGCCAAATTTTGACCCTACCATCCGAATGTCGCAGCAGAAATCGATACTCATCAGGAAACGTTTTTCCAATCTTTTATTGTCCAATTTTGGTCAGCCTGTGCGAAATTGTAGCCTCAGTTTCCTGTATCTTAGCTGACATAAGTGGCACCCAGTGTGGACTTCTACTGCTGTAGCCCATCCGCCTCAAGGTTTGATGTGTTGTGCATTCAGAGATGCTGTTTTGCACACCATGATTTTAACATGTGTGGAGTTACTGTTGGCTTTCTATCAACTTAAACCAGTCTGATCATTCTCCTCTGACCTCTGGCATCAGTAAAGCATTTGCACCCACAGAGCTGCCACTCATTGGATATTTTCTCTTTTCTGGACCATTCTCTGTAAACCCTAGAGATGATTGTGCATGAAAATCCGAGTAGATTAGCAGTTTCTGAAAAACTCAGACCAGCCCGTCTGGCGCCAACAACCATGCCACGTTCAAAATAACTTAAATCACCTTTCCTCCCCATTCCGATGCTCAGTTTGAACTGCAGTAGATCATCTTGACCGTCTCTACATGCCTAAATGCATTGAGTAGCTGCCGTGTGATTGGCTGATTAGAAATTTGGACAGGTGTACCTAATTTAAGTCAGTCAAAAATCAATGGCCAAGTTTTCATGTAGCATTTAATATATGTAAAACTTCACACTGTTGTCAAGTATATCTGATCAGGAGCAAATAACAGATGATTGTTGCCAAATATTGCTGTTAGATATACCCAAATATATTGCACATTCAACCACTGTAGAGACAAACATCAGACTCCAGAATAGGTGTAGAAAGCATTGACACATATTCAAAACACACTTTACATATTAACAGACGCTATCATTTTTTTTATTATTATTTTAAATGTGTATTATTTTTACATTTATTTTAGTATTTATTTGTTTCTCTTATTTTTGGTAACTTTAAAATAATGGTCAATTAGGTAATGTATTTACTAACACAAACAAACAATTAGTAATACATTTATTGCTGTACTTATTAATCTTCATTAACATTCGTTAACATTAAGTTAAATAATATTATCTTATGTTAGTTTGTGTTAACTCACGAAGCATTAACAAATGTTAACAAGCACAACTTTAGATTTAAATAAGGCATTAGTTAATGTTAAAATATGATTAAGATTATTCAGAGATAAGAGTATTCATATTTAGTTGATGCTAGTAAATACATTAACATTAACTAATCCACACATATTAGCTGAACTCTCTCATTTACATCTGCCTACACACTTCAACTGAAGGATATCATCTATAAATCTTATCATATCTATGGAAAAAATGTTTTAATAACACAAACTAAACCTCTCACTCCACAAAGAGCTCTAAACGTAGAAGGTCAAATGATGTGGGTTAATGTTAAAAACGAAGCTCTGACCTTGTGACTCTAAACTGTTCATTTGATTTCTAAACTCTTCAAAAGCCAGCGTTACTATTTCTTTAGCTAATCTATCATTCATATTCACCATTACATATTCATATGGCCATTTACATCAGTCATGAATCAAACATGAACTGGAAACACAGGCATTGATTTAATGTACATGGTGAAAGAAAGTGAAGGGAGGGCTGCCGCTGAGTATAAAAGATAAGTCATTCTTGCCCCTGGAGTCGACGAAAGCAATTTAAAGCTTCAATTATATTTAACTTAAAGAAATCCATCATAGTATTAATGAGCAAGGGCAGTCTGCCGATTTCAGCTTAAAAGAAGGAATGCAGTTGGTATTTTCAAGGCTATATTTGTACATGTCGCTCCTCCAATCGCAAAATTGCCCAGGTTCAATCTTCACACTTATTTTCCAACTGATCATTCATTTTTATATGCCACTGAATTTCCATACAATTGACTGACTTTTTCCTTTTCTAATTCAATTATAAAGCCCTTTATATGCACACTTGGCAATTTATTCAAGCGTTCACTGAATAGACTCAATATTTTTTACATATTGCTCAAACTATAAACACACACATTATATATTGGCAAGTTTTAGGCCTTTAATGTCTTTAGCTTTAATGTCATTCCAATAGTAATCCATATGGTTTTGCAGGTTCCTTTGCAGGTTCAACAGCTTCAATCCCTCTGGGAAGGCTTTCTTACAAGGTTTAGAAGTGTTTATGGGAATTTTTGCCATTTTTCTAGAAGGTCATTTGTGAGTTAATGCACTGATATTCGACAAGAAAGCCTGATTTTCTTTCTTTTTTCTTTTTCAAAGGTGTTCAGTCAGGTTGAGGTCAGGACTCTGCAGGCCGCTCAAGTTCTTCCAAACTCACTCATTCATGTCTTTGTGGATGCTGATTTGTGCACTGGTATGCTGTCATGTTGGAACAGGAAAGGGTCATTTCCAACCTTTTGCCACAACAATATTTTTTTCACATTGGTAGAAAGTTTTGAGAGACGTTTTGACAATTTCCAGCAAAACACAAGCAAAAAAGTGAAACCAAATTCTAGAGTGCTGTCACTCGCAGCACAGAGCACTTCATGACACAAGGTGTGTAATATAAAGCCAGAACGTGCCCGTTGGTTAGGAACCACTGCTGTAGCCTACTGTATGCAGGGTTCAATGCCTCTTCCATGTTACCGTTTGGTAAGTGTGAGTGTGTTTTGTGCGTATTTATGTGGTTTTCAAGGACTGAAATTTGTGTTATGACATGCGTATGAATCATACCTGTCAACCCTCCCGTTTTTCCTGGGATTCTCCCGTATTTTCAGTCTTTCTCTGAAGGGTGACAAATAAACATTAAAGAGCCGAACCTCCCTATACGCAACCCATACCGCTGAACCACCAGGGCCACCCCTTGCTCTTAAATGTGAGTCTGTTCTGTTTTTTTGCTTTGTTTAAGCATGAAAACTCTTTGAAATAAATATAAAAATGCGGGATTCTCTTTCCTTTTCATTACAGGTGCTGTCTCCCCTTCATTTGCAATCCTCAAAACAGTCATATAGGGGTGCATGACTGTCGACTCTGTACACGCGATTTGAAGCGGAATAAATGAATAAACGTCTGTGGTTTAAGTGCGTGTTTGAACAGACATATATACATAATTAATAATAATAATAATGATATCTAAAGATGTCGATCTTGGTGGGGTTTTTTCAAACACAACAAATTTTTCCCTAAATGAGCATAAAAAGTTAGGAAAGCAATCGAAAGCTTTCATTATAACGTTCAATCTGTGCATTTTTAAAGTGACACCTGTTATTTAATGTAATGAAAAAAAGAGATTCATTCGCTGCTCTTTTATCAGAATGTGTAAGTTATACAGTGAAGAAACGGCTAATGAGATTTGATAGCTTGAACCCATTTCATTATAATAGCTTTTAATTTTAATAAGCTGAGCTGTTTGCTAATGTATTTTGGGGGGATCCCTTATTATGATGGGCATATCCCTTATTTTCACATCCCAATGTTGACAGGTGTGGTATGAATTAGTTGTGCTCTATTAAGATGGTTTACATGAACATGTTTTGTTTCCTGTGAGGATTGGGTTTAGGGGTATAGGTGGGGTATGGCAATATAATAAATGATTTTTACTCCATAAAATTCATTAAGTCTATGGAGAGCCCTTGTAAACCACCAATACCAACATGTGTGTGTCCATACTTTGAACATAATGCCAGTCTCATTCAGGATTATTCGTTTATAAAACAACCCCACACCAAATCATTGCCAAACAACAAAACCAAACAATCCCTCTTCACCAAACATTAAACTTGACGCAGTACCTTCAGCCAAGTACCATTCTCCCAGCAACCATCAATCCAGACTTACCCATCAGATCGCTAGGCAGAGAAGCATGATTGAATCACATGTCCACTTCTGTAGAGTCCAGTGGCAGCATACTTTACACAACTGCACCCCACAGGTTGCATTGCACTTGGTGATGTAAGTCTTGGATGAAGCTGCTCGGCCATGAAACCCAATCCATGAAGCTCTCTACACACTGTTTGTGAGCTAATCTGAAGGCCACATAAAGTTTGGAGGTCTGTAGCTATTAACTCTGCAGAAAGTTGGTGGCTTCTGTGCTTCTCAGCATGCATTGCCCCTGCTCTGGGATTTTATGTGGCTTTTCCATAATGTTTTAGATGTGTAGACAGATGTATCTCAGTCATTTGTGGAATGTTTTTAAAGAACACTAACATCCTGTTTGAGTGTGACTTTGAACCACCATTCCCAGGAAACTACGTTCAGTTCTTTCCCCCAGTTTTCCCATCCATTGAGTAAACTGTGGTTTAGGTTAATTAATAATAGTAGTAGTATGGGAAATGTGGCTCAGTGGTCACGGATCCGAGCTGTACATTTTAACCTTTGTAAGGAAATCAGAGAACAAACAACACTGGAAAAAGTTTATGCCGACTGTTCAGGGTTTTTTGAGGGAAATAAGCATACATTTTTTTTTGCATACATGCATGTCTAATTCTTAATGACTGACTGCAATGTTGTTCAAATAGTTTGAAGAACTTTAGGGGACCAGACCATGATAATATTTATCTGTCTATCTGTATTTTCTGCTGAGCTTATTGTATACATACTTAATATGGGTCAAATATGGACAGACCATATGAATATTCTCAAAGGCTGTTTCAAATTATATAAACACAAAAGAATCCTATAGTGTTTTTTGTCAATACCTTGTCAATGAGGTTTGATTCAGATTTGTATTTAAATAACCTTCACTGAATAAACAAAAACTGTAAAGTCTGGAATTAAGAATTTAGAATGTTTGGTAAGACCTTATAATAACTGCACACTATAAATTGTTTATTAAGCATTACTTGTCATTTGTAAGTGATCTATAAAGCAAAAATAGTCCTCACTTTAGGTCACAAAACTGCATAACGTTTTGTTAATACAGCATTTATGAACAAAGTAACTATTAGTATATGCCTAAATAATAAGATACATAAATGTTAATTTGAATATTTTGTTAATCATTTACTTACTCATTGTGAATTATCTAACATATAGGCTCATTCTGAAAACATGGAGATCGCGAATTATGTAGCCAGAAGTATGTATTGGCTGCATTTTGTCTTCAAAAATGAATGGTAGTGGGCATGACAGCGTTCCTCTTCGCACGTATCAGCTGACTACTTAACCTCCATATGGACGGCTTTCCCGCTGTTTGTCCAGTAGCTCGCCATGTACGTCGGCGGACATGAGACACAGAGAGGAGTTGGTCACTACGATGGGGTTCGAGTCCGGCAAAGAACGTTTGCAGAAAGCAGGTAAGACAAAAAACAAAAGCCAAAAAATAAAATAAACAAGTAAATAACAGGGTGAGAATGTGGTAAAATCTGAAACTGTGGTAAAAATCAGATGAGAGCTTTTATTTTTCTGGATTGCTTTTTAACCCTCCTGTCGTGTCCACATCCTGCCCCTTACTTTAGTGTTCCCGGTCAAAATTGACCGATCTGTTTTAACTGCTCTTATATTAGCACAAAAATCCTTTTTCTCCACCAAATTTTTATTCAACATTCTTTAGCCGTGAACAATGTCTCATAGTAGTGTTTAACATAAATTTACAGAATTAGACAAAAAATAATTGCAATTAAAAAAAAAATAGGCACTGAAATATATTACAAAATGAACAATAGATGACAAAAATCGAAATACTTTATTTCATTACTAATAGACAGCTCGCCAAAATAACTAACACAGAGTCTGACCAAGGAAATTGAAATTTAAATCCATCTGAATGATTTATCAACCAGTAAAGCACAAACAAAATGCTATCCTTTGCTGTGTTCTGAGGGATCGTATTTTCAGTCCTTCAAGTGTACTAACACAGGGAATAGTGACTGAGGGCATAGACGGAGAGCATGGACACAGAACTAGCACTCGTTAAACTTTGGTCATTTTTGAGCAAGATAATAACTGTCTAAGATAATAAAATTATTGTTGCTAAGCTAAGCTAAAAGTGCTCGTGCTAGACTCAGAGATTGGCTAAACGGAGATTAGCAAAAGAAAGAAAGAAAGAAAAAGAAAGAAACACGCACACAGATGGATTCACATAACAGACACCTAGTCTGTGGGAAGATATGATACCCTGTTTTATCAGGAAGTTGATTCACGTTGGAGGATCCAACACTTTCATGGCAATTCATAACTTATTGGTTTAGTAGCTAATCCATATGAATTTGTACGATCTCATTCATACAGTTTTGTACAATTTGCTTAACCCCAATGACGATTGGGTTTACGGTTGGGTTTGGGTGCCACGCCTCCTTTTAAAAATTATACAATTTTGTACGACTGAACTCATTTGAAATAGCTACAAACTGACAAAACATAAAATAGTAATGTTTCCTTGTGAGATCAGGCTGGAGGATCAGCACATAAGCGCGTAAAAGAGATGTGTACCTGCAAAAGACATTTTTCAGTCTGAAATGAGTGAGTGAGTGAGTTGGGGTTGTGTGTGTGGGGATGTTTTCTGTCTGATGATTGAAAATAGCCTGGATACCCATACATTTCCTATGACGGTCACTTTTGACCGGGATTACCACAGGTGTAACAAGGTTGATTAAAACACACAAATTTCAATGAAAGCGATGATTATCACTTTTATGTGTTCAAATACACAGTGTGGAGGATATCTTAAGGCCTTGAGGCAATCAGATGTAAAACACAATAGTTATGAGTGATTTAAGTTGTAAATCGGTCAGATTTGACCTGTACACGACAGGAAGGTTAAAACTGTCTGTTGGGTTTAGGGAAGTGGGTGGGCGGGTCAATCAATGCTTTTGAAAACACTATTGATTGGGTTTAAGGAAGGAGCAGGGTGGGTCAGTTGAAAGGTCAGTCAGTCAGTCATTCACTCAGTCGACAGTGGCCTCTGGTGGTTTTGCGAAAACAAAAACTGCAAAAAAGGTAGCTATTGGGACGTATTTGGCGCTCTCCAGAAATGTATATAGCAGTACATTTTCAGAATGAGCCTGGGTTGAAATTATCATAAAAAAAATACCAACAACTCCAAATTACAAATGGTTTGTAAATATTGCATAATGCAAATTAGCAGTGCTGTAGTAATGCAAAATTAGCCATTAGGAAAGTATGAAATACAATCATTAAGCACATCTTATGTGTTCTTGTAAGTCAAGAATACAGCATTTGAGGCATTTTGAGGCAAGAAAGTCGCTGGTTCGAGCCTCGGCTGGGTCAGTAGGCATTTCCGTGTGGAGTTTGCTTGTTTGCGTGGGTTTCCACCAGGTGCTCCGATTTCCCCCACAGTCCAAAGACATGCGCTATAGGTGAATTGAATAAGCTAAACTGGCCGTAGTGTATATGAGAGTGTGCAAGAGTGTGTGAGTGTTTGCTCGTTTTGGGTTGTGGGCTGGAAGGGCATCAGCTGTGTGAAACATGTGCTGGATAAGTTGGCAGTTCATTCTGCTGTGGCGACCCCTGATTAATAAAGGGACTAAGCCGAAAAGAAAATGAATGAATTAATGAAATTGGCCGTAGTGTATGTGTATGAATGAGAGTGTGTGGGTGTTTCCCAGTGGTGGGTTGCAGCCGGTAGGCCATCCGCTGCGTAAAACATATGCTGGATAAGTTGGCGGTTCATTCCACCGTGGTGACCCCTGATTAATAAGGGGACTAAGCCGAAAAGAAAATGAAGGAATGAATGAATGAATGTTATCAGATTTTTTGGGGGGGGTGGATTTCCCCTGCAGTTCTATCGGGGTGGTCTGGGAACCCCCTCAGCCTTCCTAAATTTCAACAGTATCTACTAAATATCCATAACAACTCAATTGACCTCTTATCATAATGAGATAGTCCATTCAAACTGTTCAGATTCTGATAGCTCGGCTACCCTCATCCTCAAATTCTTCCACTAGTTTTCCCAGCCTCAGTCCCAGTAAGTTACCCCCTCAAGCTCCGTTAATCTTCACAATACAGACATGTATTTTCTAATGCTATCAGATGGGCAAAGTCAGCCTAGCATAGCACAAATCAAATTAGCATAATGGTCGTGAAGTGCTGAGATGCTATCTGTCCACGCTGGGTTAATGTTCTACTATGAAGAGTGGCCTTGGGTTCTGGATCAGAGTGCTGATGTCCGGCGCAGAGTAATAGCCACCAGATGTGTAGAGCCATTTTGGAGAAAGAATGAGTGAACTGGGGGGAAAATAAACAACGCTAATGCCTCACTTCCTGTCACCCACAAACGCTTTCTGGGAGAAATGGAGGGAGAGAATTTGAAGAATAGCATTTTCTTACCTAATCACTATGTCCACTTACTGCTGCCGCAGCACATTTCGGGAACAGAAGGAAGCACCTATTGCACATTTTTCACTGAAAGTTACTCAAAGCCAATGAAGGATCAACACGATTTATGACAGGGACGGAAATTATTGATTGTTTGCTATGAATAAACCTCAAACTTAGGGAAATAAAAGAAGTTTTAAAGTCATTGGATTGAATTAAATTAGATGAGCTAACATTTGCAGTGGCAGCGCTGTGTTATCGATGGCTTGCAGACTCGCTTTACTTTGAAAAGAATATAATCCACACAGTAGAACGAAGCAGGGGAAATGCACATTGTGCTTTTCCATATATCCCCCAAGGCCTGGTTATTTATTTCCTTATTTATATATTTCTTTTTTCACTTTAGAGATTGAACATATCCTCTTAATCTTGCTACCGCCTTAGACTGGGAAAGCATAAAGCACACTTTGAAGCGTTCACATGTCTATCCCACACACTTGCTGTTGCCGTTCAAATGCTTTATGATCACATTTGACCTGTAAACTTCTGACACTGAAAGACCCCTAGCTTGAATATACAGCTCACAGGAAACAACAGCCTGGGAATAGAGTCTGTACTTTTCTGCTTGGATTTTCTATGTTGGGTTTTGTTTGCTTTCTCTTTTGTTTCTTCCTTTCAAACACTTATTAAATCACTCTCTTTTTTGCTGTTGTTGTTGTTCATTTATAATTTATTTCATTTAATTGCTCACTTACGAGCATTATTGTTAACTTTTTTATTATTTCCAACCTAGGCTCATTATGGATACGTACCCCTGTATAAATTTCAGGAGATTGCGAAATACATCCCAGGAGGTACAGTTTTTTGCAGTTGTTTTTTGCGAATCCACCAGAGGCCACTGTGTACACTTTTTGAGATCTCAAATTTCTCTCGTGAGTGCCATTCGCACCTGCTGTTCTTGCTTAAATCCATCAGAGGCCTCTGTCAACTGACTGACTGACTGACCAACCAACTGATTCCCCAACCCACACCCTTTCCTAAACCCAACCGATATTGTTTTCTAAAGCACCGATTGACCCAACCACCCCCTTCCCTAAATCCTACCGACAGTGTTTTCAACAGGCAATCCAGAAAAGCACTCACAGCCGCCTGATTTTTACCACATTTCCAGATCTTACCACATTCTTACCCTGTTATTTTCTTGTTTATATCATTTTTTGCCGTTTCTTTTACCTGCTTTCTGGATCCGTTCTTCGCTGGATTTGAACTCCCTCATCGCGATCAACTACTGCGTCATACATGGTGAGCTACTGGGCAAACTGGTAACAGTCCACCGTCCACACAGAGGTAAGCAGTCAACTGGTAGGCGTGTAAAGAAACAGAAGCCATCAGCGGCATCATACTACCCCATTGCATTTGTTTTAAAGACAAAATGCTGACATAGGTAGCTCTGGCTACATAATTCGCGCTCTCCAGAAATGTATATAGGAGTACACTTTCACAATGAGCCTGTGTTGATTATTTCTTTTGCAAATTCACTTTTTTTCTCATTTGGTTACTTATTAGCTTTTGTTAATGTTTTATAATTGTGAAGTGTGATGACATATTTGCTTCTTTCATTTTTATTGTTTTTATTATTTTGGGGCTATTTTTTTGTGATTGGGTTAGGTGATTTTTATCACTTGTTTCCTTTGTTTATGCACTCATTCTTTCTTTCATCCGCTCTTAATAACTTACTGTAGTACTTTTAAAATATTTTTTATGAAATAAAAGAAATGGATAAATAAACAGCATAGAATGAGGGCCTATATATATTTTTTGGTGCAAATATATGTTTAAAGATTCACAGATATGCATTATGAGTTGTTACAGATTTGTATAAACATTACAAGTCATTCAGTCATTTTCATTTGGTTTAGTCTGTATTTTCAGAGGTCACCACAGCGGAATGAACTGCCAATTATTCTGGCATATGTTTTACTCAGCGGATGCCCTTCCAGCTGCAAATTAATACTGAGAAACACCCATTCACTCTCATACACACACACACACACACACACACACGCACACACACACACACATACACACACTCATACACTACAGACAATTTAGTTCATCCAATTCACTTATAGTGCATGCCTTTGGACTACGAAGTACCCAGAGGAAACTTACACCAACACGGGGAGAACATGCAAACTCCACACAGATATGCCAACTGACCCAGCAGGGTTCCACACAATTCATTCATGTTGTCCCAACACAAATAGATTAAGTTAACTTGATACTTTTTACAAATTTATGTGGATTGAACATAAAAAATTAAGTCCCAATGAAATCTCAAGAATTGTTTTGTGTTGAATTGCTCATTTTAAATAAGTAGATCGAACAAACATTTTAGAATATTCAAACCTTCTTGTTGTGTGGCCACAATGCTAACCACAGAGCCATCGTGCCGTCCTTAATCGTCTCCATATAAATGTATTAAAAATATAAAATCTACTGTCTTTAGTAAAATGTTTCTGTTTTGTTTTGTTCTAATTCTAATTTTTGTCTACGCTATGAATAAATTCTGGGTTTCACACAATTCCTTCATGTTGTCCAAACACAAATCAATTAGGTTAACTTAATTGATTGTTTTTTTATTCAAGTTGATTGAACATAAAACAATTAAGTTGTCTAAAAAAAAACAATAATTGTGTTGATTTAGTTCGTTTTAAATAGGTAGTTTGAACCAGAAGCTAAAATCTTTGATTGTTTTTACATTGCTTCTTCTTTTTAGTTAATGTATTTGTTTATTCTTGTCTGCATTTCATTTGGACAGCACGGTGGACTAGCACAGCCGCCTTACAGCAAAAGGGTCACTTGTTCAAGTCCTGGCTAGGTCAGTTGGCGTTTCTGTGTAAAGTTTGCATGTTTTCCACGTGTTTGCGTGGGTTTTCTCCAAGTGCTCCGGTTTCCCCCACAAGTCCAAAGACATGTGATACAGGTGAATTGAATAAGCTAAATTGTCCGTAGTGTATGTGTGAGAATGAGTGTGTTTGGATGTTTCCCAGTTCTGGGTTGCAGCTTGAAAGGCATCCGCTGTGTAAAACATATGCTGGATAAGTTGGCGGTTCATTCTGCTGTGGCGACCCCTGATGAATAAAGGGATTAAGCCAAAGGAAAATGAATAAACAAATGAATGAATGCATTTCATTTAATATTTTTCTTCATCTGTTGAGGAATAACAATTAGTTCAGCTTTTTTATTTGATGTTTACAAATTTAGGATACATTTTGTTATTTAGGATACATTTAAAGTGATTTCAAAGAATATTAAACGCACGTATCAATATGTTTTTCATGTGATTTGTAGTTCACAGCAATAGTTAACAACAACCTCAATTCATCATAATGTGTAAAGTCTATTATGAAAATCCTTTTCTGCTGTTCTTTTATTCGTGGGTCCACGGGACGGTCCAAAGAGTTGGCAATTCAGTGGGGACACATATGAAGGTCGCACAGGTTTTGGTGGTGATAGATTGGATTAATCTAGCCTCTGGCACAGAATGATGGAGGGCACGCACACACACACACACTCACACACTGTAGCCCACACAGTAAAATGCAGACACAAAGATACACACTCACTCACACACGTGATAAACAGCCCTGGAGACGGTGACTTGATGAAATTGGGGAAGTGTCATTTTTAAGAGAGAGGCCATTAATAATAAACATGGGAAATTCTTGGCTGATGCATTCAAACCTCCCTCTCCCGCTCTTGCCTCTCTCTCTCAGCCTTCCACAGCCTGTCACACAGATCTATTTCCATATTTCTATTCATATGTGGGCCATTATAGCCATTTTTGTGTCTTTGTTTAGTTTTAAGCTGCTGTCACACTTGATTTGATTGCTTGGGCCAAACCCTAGACTGTGTAAAAACAGATTTCTAAGCTGTAAATAAGGATTTTTAAGTGTTCGTTTTACAGGAAAGCAGTTTTTTTTACTTAAAACTAATTACTTGTCAATCCTGTACCTTTATTTTTCAGTTTACTTTCATTCCACCATTCCAATGATGTAATAACCACATACAGATTGCTGCTAAACTCGGTTGCCAGTTCACCTTTTAGTGCTTAATCCATTCCAATATAGTTTAATGATTTGTAAAATGACAGCCACATTCAGCAATTGAACTACCTCCTGAAGAAAATGCAGATAATAAAAGTTTTACAATATATTCTATGCAGTTTCTACAGACCCAAACTGGGGTGCATTTCCGAAAACCATCGTTAGCTAACTAAGGTTGCAAGTTCCGTCGTTGTAAACATAGTTATTTGATTTGACATTTCCCAAATCCAACGTTCCAACGAACATTCGCAAACTGCATCGCAAACTTGTACACTTGCAACTACACCTCTAGAGCAGTAGTTAGAAGCATAGTTCATAGTTCTTGGTTGTGTTCTATTCCTCGTTATAATATGTGTTAGCTAAGTGATTTTAAATGGAATATTCTCAATAATATTGTAAAGTAAACATATAAGCCCTATATATGTCGTTTACAGATATTTCAATAAATATGGAAAACGAGTGCATGTTTTTACAAATTTTTTAAAATGCGAGTGCGCATAAAACAATAATTTGCAAAGAAGTTGTTACTTCACCCCATTTAGAGCGTCATTATGGACGTTTTATGTTATAAATAACATGGTTCAAACGACGGATCTGCAACAGAGCAACTACGATTTTGGGAAACACTCGTCACTAAATCGTAATTTTCCCAAACGATGCATCGTTCAGCCTCAAGTTACGTCGTTGTTTGGGAAACGCACCCCTGAACAGATAGTTAGTAAGGGAATATATAGAAGCATGTCTTTCATCTCTTGTGTATGTTTGAATATGGAATGTCTTTTCACAAATGTTGCCAAATCTTGCTAGAAAAAAATGCAAATAAGTATTTGTCAATAATAAGTATAAACCTATATGCTTTATCTAATGGCAAAATATACAAAAATACTGTATTGCTAGATCCCTTAGTCCCAAAAATACTCCAAACATAAAATGAACTAAACACCTGCCCTGATGGTGGCTTTGTCAGAATTGCCATCTCTGCAAATCCTTGGTCGCTGTAATATTACTTTGGTCAAAAATACTGGACACCAACCAAATACATAAGATGTCAGAACAAAAAACTATGATTTGGGGTTACATTCAGTATGTGGGAGATCTGCAGAGTGGACATTTTGCTGCCCATTACAATAAAAACCACAGGAGAGGGCAAATTTTTCAGCAGGATAGCGCTCCTTCTCATACTTCAACCTCCACATCAAAGTTCCTGAAAGCAAAGAAGGTCAAGGTGCTCCAGGACTGGCCAGCCCAGTCACCAGACATGAACATTATTGAGTATGTCTGGGGTAAAATGGTGGAGGAGGCATTGAAGATGAATCCAAATAATCTTGATGAACTCTGGGAGTCCTGCAAGAACGCTTTCTTTGCCATTCCAGATGACTTTATTAATAAGTTATTTGAGTCATTGCAGAGCTGTATGGATGCAGTCCTCCAAGCTCATGGGAGTCATACACATTTTTAATCCTTTTTCCACTGCACCATGACTTTATTTTCTATACTGTACATTATTTCTGTTTAGTGACAAGATTTTTGTCTAAGCAAAGTCAGACCCATAAGCAACTTCTGATACCAAATGATCAACTAAAAGTCAAGTTATTATGTTGTTTCTAAAACTTGAATGAGCGACAAGACTTTTGCTAAGTAGTATATAGTTTTTTTATTGTCCTGCAGTTGTTTTTCATCCTTTCTTTTTTTACTTATTTCCTTCTTTCTTTCTCTGCATTGTAAGTTCTACCTTATTTCATGTGTTTTTACTTACTATACTTTCAAAATCATTCCCCATAAATCTGCAGATTTTGTACAAAAAATCTGTACAGAAATAGCAAATAATGTCCACAGATTCTGTCTAAATCTGTTTGGCCCTGGGTATGCATTTTGCACACACACACACACACACACAAAAAAGTTTAATGACCAAAGTAAATTGACATTGTAAATTGCTAAATGTATATTAAGTAAAGTGGTGTGGTCACAATAATAAAAGTTTATTTTGAGTTCCATTCAGGACTTTGACACAGCTTGCAATATGAACATTTAGAAACGTTAGTGAGGTCAGATATCCACGAGTAAAAAAAAAGGTAAACACTGGAAAACTGATTGACAGTAGAAACTAAAGCTGTTATTATGTTTGAAAGCAAAACTGACCTTTTTTGTTCGCTTTTTTGTTGTTGTTTTTTACTGCTTTCATTCAACCAAGAAGTTGACATGATTTTTCTATATTTTTTATGTAACAGTGTGGGATGCATTGGGATGCTGCTCTGGCATTCCAAACTTCTGTTTACTACTATAAGCAAAGAAAAAGAAAGATTGCTTTGGGTCTTAAGATGGGTCACAGATGTATTAAAAAGAAACAAAGATTATAAGCGGCTTTCCGAAGGCATTATGTTTCTAAAGACAAGTAGATATTAAAAGAATGCATTTTATTACAATAATAAACAACAAAGTGCATTTTAAAGGCATTTCTATTGTTATTAAGGAAGGAGTAGGCCCACACGGAATCGTCATCATTCAATCTATTTAGTTAATTTTTAAATTGTAAAAATAAATGTTTATTCAGTTTTAATATTAATTTCAGTAATATTATTGAACAATATATGCAAATATACATATATATGTTCAACAACGTTTGTAAAGTAATATATTCTGGATTTTAGTAGATATTTTATATAAGACATTTGCTTTGTTTACCAAACAAGTGGTTCTAAATGTATTTTTTTATATATATAGATTTCATGTGTTAGTTCTTAGTTACTATACACTCAAAATCATTCATTCATTCATTTTTCTTCAGCTTATTTTCTTTTTCAGAGGTCACCACAGCAGAATGAACAAGGGGTTGCACCGACTAGTCGACTTGTCAACTTTATTGCTCTGATAGATGCTCTGAGATGTCTGATAACAAAGATAAACAAGTAACTGTGAAAAAGGCGCAAATTGAGCTAGCTTTTGAGCAGCATTTTAACATACACTATAATAAAAGTAAATCTGCATCTGAGCAGGACTCTGCCAGAGAGTCGCGCCCTTTGTCTTTCGTGCATTATATTGTTATGAAATAAACTGCTATGAAATATCGTTCGATGGACTGTGTGCTGATGATATTTGCATTACTTTTGCGCTAAATATTTCTGTAATTGTTACATTTTTAGTAGTATGAGCCATGATCAATGTGTTGACTGCATTTATTTTGCACTAAAATTAGCCTGGATGCTAAGGTTGCGCTAATAATGAAATGAACAGTGTTGACAACACATTAGCTTTCAACTAAAATTGGAGAGGTGTGTGTGAGTGAGGAGGGTGATTGGTAAAATAAGGATCAAATTCTAGAGGTTCTGAATCTGGCTTGTTCCAGCACAGACTAAGCTCTGGTCATTGGTAATGTTAAATTGTTTTGCAATGTATTATGAGCTGTCAAACAGCATGTGTATATGTATTTCCTGCAAATAAATAGCAAACTGTGGCGTGTTTAAAAATATTTGCGTTGTGTTTTATTGATGACGTCACCAGCGAAAAATCTCGAACCAGCGACCTTCTTGCTATGAGGCGAAAGTGCTTACCACTGAGCCACCATGCTGCCCAGTTTTAATATTAATTTCAGTAATATTATTGAATAATATATTCAAATGTATTTATGATCAATAACCTTTGTAAAGTAATATATTCAGTATTTTAGTAGATATTTTTTATGAGAGACTTGCTTTGTTTACTAAACAAGTGGTTCTAAATTGCTTTACTTGCACTTTACACAAAATTTTTAAACGAATACTAACTTTACCTCATATCCACCTTTCTGTCTCTAAAATCAGAAAACGGCTTTCTCGACAACCAAACAACCCAGATTCTCATGTGAACTGTCTCAGGTCTGCATCAAAAGCTTTCAAAATTTAATTTGTTCCTCCTCGCAGACGTCTATTGCATCATGCACACAGTCAAGTGGAGGCTTGAAGAACTTTTCGACTTTTGACATGATATAAAGAAGTCAATTCTCTTGCATCAGCCGACAAAACAATGATATGAGTGGAAACTAAGGGGAAAAAGACCTCCCCTTCTTTACATGTAAGTGTTTTGAACCCACATTGGCACACCTCAGTCTGGCAGTGAAGGGTTGCCCAGACAGACAGACAGGCAGGCAGACAGGCAGGTAGCGAGGAAAAGGATTTCTGCCATCTGTGTGAGACATCAAAGAAAGAGTGTTTGCTGAATTTACAGGAGACATTGAGCGAGGGGAGAGAGAAAGACTGAAAAAAAGAAGCTGCCTATGGGGTTAAGGAGGCATCTCTACTGGTTTCTGTCTCTTTCATTTTCCTCTGTTTCACTCTTTGTCAGTGTTTACGTATCTCTTTTTGACGGCCGTGTGTTTCCAGTGCAGGTTGTCTTTTCGGTTTTTCCCCAAATGAGGCAGAAGACTATGACAGCTAAGCCTTTCCTCTATCACCAATAACACCTCTAACATCTTTTACTAGAGGTGTCTTTTTTCCCTTTGACTTTTCAATGTACCTGTCTTCAATTTTTTTCTCTCTCTCTCTCTCATTCGCACTTTTTTTCTGGGCCGGACTGTCAGTCGCTCTCTCACTATCACACATTCACAGACAGCTATTTTCTCTGCTCTGTGCGAAAGCATTTGCCTCACGCACACTTTCTTTCGTTCTCTCTCTCTTTTTCTCTATGTTTTGTTTTTTCCTCTCTTTTCAAGTCCAAACAAATATGTTTATCTCTGTTTCACTCGTTGAGCCGAGCTGAAGCTTCTCTGCTTCTTGTTGAACTCTGAAAGACAGAGGTTACATCTGCACCTGGTGTTACTGTTACCTCCATCTCATTCATTCAATCACTGGGCGGTAGTAAATACAAAGTGTAAACTGGACTGATGACTTTAAGCTAAATATAATGGTAAGAAACATGACCACCATGTGTTTGTTTGTTTGTTTGTTTGTTTGTTTGTTTGTTTGTTTGTTTGTTTGTTTGTTTGTTTGTTTAAAAAGAATAACTTGTAAATTAAGTAAATGCAGAAAACTATCATACAAAAATAAATATTGTTACATTTATTTTATTGCTATTATTTTCCTACTATTGCATTTATTTATTTATTTATTTATTTATTTATGTATTCATTTATTTATTTATTCATTCATTCATTCGTTTGTTTTTGTTTTTTGTTTGTTTGTTGTTATTTTTATTTTGTATTTAATAAAAAAAAAGTGTGAATGAAGTAAATGCAGAAAATAATAATAAAAAGTAAATATTGTTACAATTTCTGGTATAACATTTATTATATTGCTATTATTTTCCTACATTTATTTATTTATTTATTTATTTATTTATTTATTTATTTATTTATTTATTTATTTATTTATTTATTTATTTATTTTGCATTTATTTATTTAAGTTTAAAAAATAAAAAGTAAATGAAGTAAATGCAGAAAATAATAATACAAATATAATTATTGTTACATTTTCTTGTATAACATTTATGTTATTGCTATTATTTTCCTACTGTTAGATGTTTTTATTTATTTATTTATTTATTTGTTTGTTTGTTTGTTTGTTTTTGTTAATTTACCTATGTCAACTGTATTGCTTATAGTTAAAGAACTGCAACTGTTAAAGAAACAATTGTTTGTGTGGATTGTTCTTAATTTTCCATGTTTTGAAAACTACATTGGCCTGGTAATGCACTTTGGCAAAATGTCATATGTAAAATACTTTTATAAATTTTGCTATTGAATGTACGGTAAAGTTTTACAGAAGTTTCTGTATAACCATCAATAGAAGAGTAGGTAAATTTACTTAATTTTCCAATTTTTAAATGAAGAAAACATCTGTAATCTTGTTTTTTGTTTGCCTGTACATTGTATTTTTAAGGCTTTTTTAAGGCAGCACAGGGTAAATGTTCACAAGTAATTTTGTTCATGTTTAATTGTTCAATGCTGTGTGTTCATTTAAAACACAATTTGTTACAGTACATTTAATTTACTGTACTGTATGTGGGTCAAAGACGAAATATCCTGTTTTAATGTCCACACTAAATAAATTACACATTTTTATTTGTATTTTATATGAATAGAAATACATATACATTTATTTTCCTAAATGAAAAAAAAAAATTGAATAAAAAAATAATATAATGAATGAAAATAAATATTAAATATTAAAAAATGACGCATTTGTGAGAATATGGGTCCAATAATATTGCATATATTACATGTACACTCCACTTATCAGCCACTTTATTAGGTACACCTGTCCACACTGTTTGATAACGCAAAATGTCTAATCAGCCAATCACATGGCAGAAACTCAATGCATTTAGGCATGTAGACATGGTCAAGACGATCTGCTGCAGTTCAATCTGAGCATCAGAATGGGGAAGAAAAGGGATTTAAGTGATTTTGAATGTGGCATGGTTGTTGGTGCCAGACGGACTGGTCTGAGTATTTCAGAAACTGCTGATCTACTGGAATTTTCACGCACAACCATATGTAGGGTTTACAGAGAATGGTCAGAAAAAGAGAAAATGTGAGTGTGCACAAGTGAGCGGCAGTTCTATGGGCGCAAATGCCTTGTTGATGCCAGAGGTCAGAGGAGAATGGCCATACTGGTTTGAGCTGATAGAAAGGCAACAGTAACTCAAACAACCACTCGTTACAGTGAGATATGCAGAAGAGCATCTCTAAATGCACAACACGTGCAACCTTAAGGTGGATGGGCTTCAGCAGCAGAAGACCACACCTGGTGCCACTTCTGTCAGCTAAGAACAAGAAAATGAGGCTACAATTTGCACAGGCTGATCAAAATTGGACATTGGTCAAAATTGGTCATCAACAACATGGAAGCATGAATCCATCCTGCCTTGTATCAACGGTTCAGGCTGGGAGTGGTGGTGTAATTACGTGGGGGATGTTTTCTTGGCACACTTTGGGTCCATTGAACATTGTGACAATGTCACAGCCTACCTGAGTATTGTTGCAGACCACGTCCATCCCTTTATGGCCACAGTGTACCCATCTTTTGATGGCTATAAAGCACGTCATAAAGCACAAATCATCTCAGACTGGTTTCTTGAACATTACAATGAGTTCACTGTACTCAAATGGCCTCCACAGTCACCAGAACTCAATCCAATAGAGCACCTTTAGTATGTGGTGGAACGATATATTCGCATTATAGATGTGCAGCCGACAAATCTGCAGTAACTGTGTAATGCTAACATGTCAATATGGACCAAAATCTCTGAGGAATTTTCCAGCACCATGTTGAATCTATGCCACAAGGGATTAAGGCAGTTCTGAAAGCAAAAGGGGGTCCATCCCGGTACTAGTAAGGTGTACCTAATAAAGTGGCCAGTAAGTGTATATATTTTTTTCTAACAAACGAGTGAGTGTATATGTGTGTAAAATGAAACATCTTTTCAGAGAAGCATGGTGTCATCTGTAGTAAATTTCCTACAAAACCAGAGGGTACTTTCCCTCACAAACTCTAAATGTCCACGAGAAACCCAAAAAATCCTAATTGCATTTGCTGAATTAAACAAATGTATTTGCTTTAACTGATTAAGCTTTACTAATAAATACATAACTATGGAGTCATCTCACAGAAGGATTGATTTCAAACCCTCGACTGATGTTATGAGGTTAGTTTGGAGTAAAACCATTTTATTATATGTGGTCATTTCAAGTGGAGAGCTTACTACACTGAGCCGTAGCCGTAGCAATCCACTGTCATTATAGCAGAATGATTACCTCAAAATATTAGGGTTACATTAGGGTTTGATTCTAACCTTTCTGTAACATTTGCCATCAGGGGTTAACCAGGCCCTGCTTTCTAGCAAAATGTGAAGTAAATCATTTTGCCGTGTTTTTACAAGTGCATTCTTGAACAGACTTTAGTTGTACAGCTCATTGCTGGAGGGAATTAGGAAAATGTGTTTATCTTGAACCCTACAGCGTTTTCCTTTATGCTTTCAGTTTGACAGCAGACATGTATTTAATTTGGCTGAATAACTAATTTATGAATTTGCTGTTGTGTTTTGTTAGTTTGCTCACTCTGGCGGATGACAGATTGCTCGCTCTTTCTCTTTTTTTCCTTACTACTTTCAGTGGAGATGTTTTTTCAGCTAATGTCCAACGATTGTGTCTTGTGATTTGGAGAAATATCACTGCTCAGTAGGGGGTATGCTGTCAAGTTTTGAATGCTAGGCAAAAGTTAGCCAAAATATTTGTGTTTGGCCTACCTTTTCTCCGCTAATGATGATAAAGTGTTTTCCTGATTTTTCTGCTCATGCTTTCTCCTAGTCATCTGCTCCGTGCAGCGTCTTCACTGGGCGTTCCTCCCTCCCAGCTAGCAGAATGCATGATGTCAACCTGACTTATCTCATAAAACTCCCCTCACGTTTCTGGCAAAAGTGGACCACCGCAAATTCAATTAGCTTTACATTACAGAGATGCATTCTCCTTACTAAAGAAATTCAGATATTGCAGCAAAATATCAAAACATGCTGAAGATTGATATCACGCTCTAACAACTTTTATTACTGCTGACATTTATGTCCATAAAATGAATGGCTCCATCATGACCCCATTAAGGCTGAAGCTCTTTTCCCTCCACCCCAGAACAAAAGGAAATTCTCAAAAATATCTACATTAAACTTTAAAACAATAAAGTGAAGTAAACTGCTTGAGCAAGCATGCTAGGGAATGCTTATTTGGGCTTCGTAATGCACTGCCGGGACCCATACAGGAAACATGCTTTCAAGTTCTCATTGTGATGCGTGCCTGCATTCAATAATATCTTTAGGGAATGGAAAGGGAAGTCGAGGTGACACTTTCCCACCCGCAGAGCCTGGACTGGGATCAACATCTGGGATTTCTCTTCGACAACCCCACACACACTTGTCTGTGTCAACGT
The DNA here is from genome assembly GCF_903798145.1 of Danio aesculapii. Taxonomy (NCBI): domain Eukaryota; kingdom Metazoa; phylum Chordata; class Actinopteri; order Cypriniformes; family Danionidae; genus Danio; species Danio aesculapii. Next base: position 47,846,200 of record NC_079435.1, read on the forward strand.
TTGTCCTAATGTGATTCATTTGCATCACTACATCAACAACTTGATGACGACAATAAGTGGCAGAGTTCACCTGCAGAACACATCAGCATCACACACACTCTTTCAATCCACATACTGTTTACTTTTTTCCTGAAACACAACCTTTTCCTGAAAGGCCAAGCGTGATGGCTTAAAGGGCCCATAGTTCACCTCTTTTTTATGATTTAATATTAATATTATGGTTCTTCTGAGTGTGCCAGTTTAGGTTCAGTTCAAAACACAATTCAGATTTTTTTATTATAATGTGTTAAAAAGTGTCATGTTGGGGGCGTGTCCACAGTTCGCTGATTTATGGGTGTGTTGCTTCACATGTAGATTAGTTTCGGCTTCCCGCCAACGTAACAAGGGGGCGGGGCCATGAGCTCACCCGCTCTGCATTTGCAACAGAGTCTGACAGGCAGACTGCGGGAACGAGCTTGAGTGAGAGGTACAGCATTCAGTCGTACATGTACGACTCGGACACAGACCAAGCAGAGAGTACAAAATAATTTGTGTCTTTGTACAGCCAACTGTGTGCTAGTTTCAAGTGCCGAGCTTGTACACAGAAACTAATAACCACGCACACTGAATTAACTTTGACTGAGGCACCGGATGCGCCGCTCGAAGCCGCAACACAGCACACCAGACACTCTCTGTGGCGCACCAGAAGCATGAAGTGTCCCGAATCGTCGCGCCACGCATTTTTGAATTCTAAACATAGGTTTCTGCAGCGGTCCGCGGCGCCCAGCCGTTGACTTGAGTGTACCCTGATAGAAACCTATGTTTAGAATTCTAAAACGCATGCTAGTTAAGATCACAGGGAGCTTCTGGGATCGCGAGAAATGCAAACGGCTGAAGTATAAGGTAAACTCAATGAGAAGAACACATGTTTGCAAACCTACCTAAAGATACAATCAATAATTCCGATTAGAGCGATAATGTGGAGAATATTGCTCTTGTGTTGAGCCCAATGAGCCTTGCATCTAAAAATAGAGCTAGCGTGTTCCTTTAGTAATATCGCTTCGACTCACGCTGAAAATGGCGGACGTTAATCAACAAACTGAGGATATGATGACGTGCCTGTCAATCAATATTGGTGGGCGGGGGGACCGCTCTCCTACGTCAAGTTGCGGTAGGTTTGAAAAGCGCTCCAATTGGTCCACCGTTTTTTATGTTGTTAAATTGAAAAAAAAGCCCTGGGTGTGCTTATATCACCCCAATATGACAGTCTATACACCATACATGCACATATGTCTGTCCAAACAGCTCGAAAAGTAGATTTTTTACCATAGGTGCCCTTTAAGCTTTAGCTAGCTAACATTTTATCTAGTTTTTTTATGTGTCTGTACAGTAGAGGAAGCTTCACATTGCTACATAAACTGCTACTGTTGGGGGAAAAAATAGAAATCAACAGCAAATTACAGTAGCTAAACTTTAAACATTAGTTGTTGTTTTTTTTTTTATACTTTTTTAAAATAGTTTTTTAAACATTCAAACACAACGAAACAAATTTACAATTTTGGTCCATAAAACACCCAACAATTGACAATAAAACACAATATACAAACAATACATCCAGAATTAAAATACTAATAGATAAATACAATAATAATAATAATAATAATAAATAACAAAAAATATAAAAATAAAATAAATAATAATAATAAAAAAATAAATACAAAAAAAAAAAAAAAAATGAAAATAAAATACTGACCTTTAGTTTTAATATAAATTAAAGCCTGGACCGGGATCAACATCTGGGATTCCACAAAAGTTTCTCTTCGACAACCCCACACACACTTGTCTGTGTCAATGTTTGTCCTAAAATGATTCATTTCCATCACTACGTTGATAACATGAGGATGACAATAAGTGGCAGAGTTCACCTGCAGAACACATCAGCACAACACACACACTTTCAATCCACATACTGTTTACTTTTTTCCTGAAACAACCTTTTCCTGAAAGGCCAAGCGTAATGGCTTAAGCTTTTAAGTAAAAGTGTACAGTAGAAGAAGTTTCACATTGCTAAAGACACTACTATTGTGGCAAAACATCTAATAATTTTAGGAAACAACAACATATTAGCTAAACTGCAACATGTTTGCTTTAAACATGAGTTTTGATCTGTTTTATAAGTTTAGACTACACTGTTAAAAATATATATATATTTTACGTTCATTTTCTGGCGGCTAGTGTAAACGTAAAATTAGGGCCGTTAAATTACAGAACTTTACTGTAAAATAATGTATGTTAAATTACAGAAATTTACCGTAGTTCAAAAATGTTTTTTTTTTTTCTGAAATTTTACAGTAGATTTTCTCTACACATTTTTGTCTTCAACAACAACAACAACACACATTTGTCTGTTTCAACATTTGTGCTAATGTGATGCATTTGTCTTCGACAACCCCACACACACACTTGTCTGTGTCAATGTTTGTCCTAATGTGATTCATTTCCATCACTACGTTGATAACATGATGATGACAATAAGTGGCAGAGTTCACCTGCAGAACACATCAGCATAACACACACACTTTCAATCCACATACTGTTTGTTTATTTCCTGACACACAACCTTTTGTTGAAAGGCCAAGCGTAATGTCTTAAGCATTTAAGTAAAAGTGTACAGTAGAAGAAGTTTCACATTGCTAATTACACTACTATTGTGGCAAAACGTCTAATAATTTTAGGAAACAACAACATATTAGCTAAACTGCAACATGTTTGCTTTAAACATGAGTTTTGATCTGTTTTATAAGTTTAGACTACACTCTAAAAAAATATATATATATATTTTACTTTCATTTTCTGGCGGCTAGTGTAAACGTAAAATTAGGGCTGTTAAATTACAGAACTTTACTGTAAAATAATGTATGTTAAATTACAGAAATTTACCATAGTTCAAAAATATGTTTTTTTTTTTCTGAAATTTTACAGTAGATTTTCTCTACACATTTTTGCCTTCAACAACAACAACAACACACATTTGTCTGTTTCAACATTTGTGCTAATGTGATGCATTTGCATCAGTGTCAACTCAACAACTTGTTGATGACAACAAGACATACAGTTCATTGGCAGAACAGATCAGCATAGCACACTATCAATCCAGTTTTTTTTTTTTTTTTTTTTTTGACACATGCACACAAACTGTTCCTGAAAGTCCAAGCGTAACGACACTTCAATGTGTCAATGTAGAAGCTTCAATTTGCTGAGTACAGTGCTATTGTGGAAAAAATGTCTTATCGTTTTAGAAATCAGCAGAATTTCAGCTAATCGTTAACATGTTTATCTTTTAACATTACTTGGTGTTAGGATTAAGATATAGTTATTTCATTTTCAGTTGTGAGTCAAGAAAAGTGGATTATTTGATTAAGTTAATGGATGTTAAGTCTGTAATGGGGTTGTGGAAACCACACAAAATAAACGTCGGCCATCACAATTTCTGTAATGTCAAGAATTACACAGAAAATCTCTCAATTCGGTCCCTACAATGTAAAAAAAACAATAACAACCCAAATTTGGGTTAAAATAGACTATTAGGTTACATTTTTACATTATTTTAAATAGCATTTTAAGCCAACTCTTATGTTTCTAAATGTTTGACCACAGTTTGGATGCAACATTTAATTTTTTTTTTATGTTCCATAATTGAATACATCTGAACAAGCTCACTTTATGGTCCACTATGTAGGGTGTGGGCCATTTAATATTTAATTTATGAGTGAAAATCTTCATTCTCTACGCTAGTTATCTGCCATATTCCAGCAATCAACACTGTGATTTGTGTGTGCATCCAATGTACAATTATATTCCTTGATAAAGTGCACTCATGTTACATGCTCTATGGGTTAGTAAATAAGCAGTGGTGGAAAGAGTACTGAAAGATCATACTCAAGTAAAAGTACCATTACTCACACAAAAAGAAGTGCAAGTATGTAAAAGTAACTGTTGTAAATATTACTCAAAGTATGAGTAAAAAGTGGCCCTTCTAAAAGGTTGATGCGTTTAAATACAATTTGTACGTGTGTGCGTGCATGCGTGTTTGCGTGCATGTGTGTGTGCGTGTGTGTGTGTGTGTGTGTGTGTATGAAAATGTAACATTATATAGTCCATTTAGTGATTGTTTAACACCATTTGATGATTTCCGTCATGCTACAGTAAACAATCCGTTACACCACTAAGGAAAATAGTGGAATAAAAGTATCAATACAGCAATAAAACTACTTAGTAAAATACAATTCCTGAGGAAAAACTACTCAATTACAGTCATTTGAGTATTTGTAATTTGTTACTTTACACCACTGTAAATGACCAAGTGAGTGGATTCAGCTACAGTACTATTAACTTTTAGGCAAGCAAGCTAAAGCTATAAAATCTGTGAGATGTCAGCCCTCCAGAAGCAGGATTGGACACCCCTGGTGTAAACTGACACACAGAGGTCATGGGACTTCCTGAAGGGGATCCATCCCATCACCCACTCAGTTCACCACGGAAACAAGAGGGTAAAAAAAAAACATCCTTTCATACCCAAAAAACTTAGAAATGAAAATGCACACATGGTTTTTGTTACTGTGATCACAGTCATAGCAGCTATATTTAGTAAAGCTAGAATTTTCCAGCATTCTTTGAAAATGCATGGAGGGGGAGTGAATTAAAAATAACCACTAAAAGACCATTTGTTGTTAGAGGGCAGAACACTTCCCGAAGTTCAAGACGCTGAATTTTGAAAAAGCTGTGCTTTTTAATGACTATTTTTAAAAGGCTTTTGCATTTTTATCTGTAAATGTCAGGCAAGGACAAGGAGCAAAAGCATTTAACACTGCACTAGTGCTGCAGCCGAAATAGTTTTGTCTCCAAACCCCTGACAGTTCATTTGCACCCACAAAAAGAGCAACTTATTTTAGCATAGCAGAGCGGTGAAACATATCACGCTCTCCATTTTTATATCTATTTTTGGGTCCTGCCCCAAATTATACACACACACAAATCCAAACCGTCATTCAATAACCCAAACCGGCCACCATGGGCGTAAATCACCCCTTGAAAAGTTGATATGACCCATGAGTGAACCTAATAAAGAACCCCCAGCTTAGCTTTCCGGACCTCACTACCCAACTGTCCCGTCCAAAGAAAAAGGGACTGGGAGGGACAAGCAATATTTCACTCCTGAGCTGGTGCTTTCTGGTACAGCAGATTTAGATTGAGTCCATTGGGAGGGGATTGCTGAGCCATAAGGGTCCCGGAGTGATGGAGTGGAAGTTTAGTGTGAGGGTATTCCATTCAGACAAAGGCCTACAGGCGCCCCATTTGTCCATTGGTCCCTTTTAATGAGACCTCCCTGACAACCCCAACAATGGCCCAGGCCTCTTCTCACTGCCAGGCATGGTCATTATTTTGATATGCATTCAGAGAAAGAAGCTGAAAAGTTTGGACGCTGAGAGGGTCTTGAGGGAGTTGGAGAGTGTTTTGGTCTACAAACTCGAAACATGGAAAAAATAACTTTTTTCATCATCTGAGATAAAGTGTTGTGTCAGCCGTTAGAGGGATAAATGGAGGGTTTCACAATGAAAATCTGTGTGAAAGAGTTTTAAAGAATTTGAATTGCAAAATTGTGAGCCATTCAGAACTTCCCTGAAAATGCCTTTTTAAATTTATTCCAACAGTTCGTTTATATACTTTTTTTCATCAAGTATGCATTTATTTGATCCAAAATATAGTAAATATAGTAATATTGTGATTATGTTTTTACACATTAAAATACCTGTTTCCATTTCAGTCATTTTGGCAGCCCTTAATGCAATCATAAATGTCTCATTTTCCAGAAATCATTCCAATATTCTGATATGCTACGTAGCTGCATTAAAATGCTGCTACATTAATTACATTCTACAAGAGAAAATCAACTGAATTTCCATCCTGATCTTACAAGGAAATATAAGTATTTTACGTTTATGTATTGTACGTTTCGTTTAGTGGCAAATTTGTACAAACTTGAACGAATTCAGTCGTATAAAAAAAATTATGATTTTAAAAAGGAGGCGTGGCACCCAACCCCGCCCCTAAACCCAACCGCCATTTTGGGATAAGCAAATCGTACTAAATTATATGAATGAGATAATATGAATTAATACGAATTAGCCACTCAAATAAAAAGTTACAAATTGACGTGAGATTGGGTTGGAATTTCATATTTTGTATTTTATAATTTTTTCCTGGTTATTACAATTTTCTGAAACTCTTTAGTTAAGATCACAACTCCTGCTTATTACCTGCCTATAGGGTATATGCAGAGCTAGTGTTTCTTCCCATACTGATAAACTTCAGGTGAACAATTAATGTGACTTTTTTCCATTTTAAACGGTTCCTTTTACAGCATCAATGTTGTAATGTAATTAAAATACAATCAGTTAAATAGACTTTGGCATTCATTTAGTTGTTGAAGCGTAAAATTAGACAAAAAGCCGTTTACTCGCACGCACCCGTCAGAATCGGCAGGCTAGTGCAGAAGCTCCATTGAATATACTGGGGTCAAATAAATGCTCATAATTTAAAGACATGGTGGGGTAAAATGTAATTAAATGCAGTGCTACCTGTACAATCTGAGACCCACTTTATATCTGATATCAGTCAGCCAGTGGAGATTGCTGATTTTTAAAGAAAACAGACGCACCGAATTTGCAATGGCATACAGTTCACCGGAAACGCTTAACCCAGGTTACTGACCAATTAAAAAGTCCTTTAGCGTAGTTCCGCATATACCCTAAGATATTAATATTCATATTAACTGTTCATTAGTAATTATAAAGTATGATTTTATTCTGCATTCCTAATTCTACCTAATTCCTAAACCTAACTTCTACCTTACTTACTATTAATAAATCGCTAATTATTAGTTTATTAAGCTAGTAGTGTTAGTTAATGGTTTGTTAATACAGTGAATTGTGACCTAAAGTGTTACCCGATTTTCTTTAATATTTTTTACCTAAGATGTTAATTAAGGTGTTTCTAGTTTTTTGCACCATCATTCTAAATTATTCTGTTAGAATAAGTTTTGCCTTTTGTACTGACTAAATCAATTTCCAGTGACTGGACTAAACTGACCCTGACTCTTGTTTTGACTTCACCTCTTGGTTTCTGCTGGATTAGATCACGTTCTGCATCTATGGGTTGTTTGAATGGCAGATTGCACAAAGAAACTTTGTCTTAATCATACCTACCTATTGCGAAAAATATTTAAGATTTTTTGGGAAATTTGTTTTTACCAATAATTTGCAAAAACATATTTAAAGGAACTCTACTTTTTTGGAAATAAAAAAGGCTCATTTTACAAGTCTCCTGAGTTAAACAGTGCAATTTTACCATTATTTAATTCATTCAGCCATTTTTCGGGTCTGGTGGGAGCACTTTTAGCTTAGCTTAGCGTAGATAATTGAATCAGATTAGACCATTAGCATCTTGCTCAAAAGTTACCAAAAAGTTTTGATAATTTTCCTATTTAAACTCATTTCATAAAGGAGATTTGCTGCTGTATGTAATATCATTGCGCCTGCTGCAGCCATGGTACGGCAACAACGCTCCTTTATGAGTTCCTAGGCATATCGGCTTAGAAAATAGCAACTTTTCATTTTCACTTTACATGATGTAACTACAGAAAGTGTCAAGCTTTAAATAGGAAAATTGTCAAATCTCTTCATTTTTTATTTGTTTGAGTGAGATGCTAATGATCTAATTCAATTTAATGATGCTAAGCTAATATGAACTCTTTAAATACAATATTTGGGAAACTCTGAAAGTACTTTGCAACTTCTGTATTTTAATATGAACTAACTATTCAGATCAGGCATTTGACTTTTAAAAAGGGATATAAATTTATTTGAGAGGCAAAAGAAAGCCATACAGGGGGAATGGTGGGAGAATGTATATGATTAGACAATAAGGGTGTGTGCATGTGTTTTCAGAGAGTCCATCTGTAGAGTGAATGTTTGCAGGGGTAATGGTGTGTGTATGAATGGGGAGCTCCTTTTACCCATAGCCCTCACCAAATGTTCCTCTCCTTCTAGTGCTGTAGCACATTCATACCCAACATCATCATCCCAAAGAGAGTGGGAGGGATACCACTGAAAGGGTGTTGGCAATAGTGTGACAGGCAAGTACCATGAAAACAGATGTGTTTTAGAGCTGGACAGAGGGAGAAAGGGGGGGATCCGGCACTGAATACCATCATTGTTTGGTCTCGCTCTCTCATCGAAAGCTGCTTAGCAATCATTGCAATTCGAGAGCAGGGTGCTTATGGCACACAAATAAACTGAATATTCGTATCAACAATGCGCATGGTAAACCCTTGCAAAACAATGCTGAGTAAATGTCTTTTTTTTTACATTATTCTTTATTCTGGTGTTATTATTTAAAGTTTGCATTTGTCTTTTGTTTCTTTGTTAGATGTCTATTGTGGCCCTGTACCACAAAACCAGTCTTAAGCGTAATTTTCTTTAATTGAGATTTAGATGAAAGCTTAATAAAGAAAATGTTCATCAATGCATAGTTTGTTAGTATAAGATACTATTTGGCTTAGATACATTTTGGATAACTATTTTATCTGATGACTATTTTAAAATCTGCAAGCGGAGGGTTCAAAAAAGTTCACATGCTGAGAAAAGTGCCTTTAAAAGTGTATAAATGAAACACTTTGCAATGCACAAGACATTACTAATAAAACATTAATTTTGATAACTTTAACAAAAACTATATGCATGTTGATTGCAACATAGGCTCGCTCTAAAAAAGTAGCCCTGTATACATTTCTGGAGATTGCGAATTATGTACTCAAAAATACGTATGGCTGCATTTCGTTTTTTAAAACGAACGCTACTGGCAGTATGACGCTGTTCCTTTTTGTACTTACCAGCTGACCACTTACCTCCGTATGGATGGCTTTCCCGCTGTTTGTCCAGTAGTTGGCCATGTACGTCGGTGGACTTGAGATGCAGAGAAGAGTTGACCACGATGACAAAATTTGGGTCTGGCAGAATGGTTCCAGAAAGCAGATAAGACAAAAACACAAGGCAAAAAATAAAATACACAAGTAAATAACAGGGTAAGAAGGAGGTCAAATCTAAAAATGCAGTAAAAATCAGGCGAGGCCTTTTTTTCTGGCTTGCTTTCGAAAACTGTCAGTTGGCTTTAGGGAAGTGGGTGGGCGGGTCAATCGGTGCTTTTGAAAACACTATTGGTTGGGTTTAGGGAAGGAGGAGGGTGTGTCAGTCAATTGGTCAGTGAGTCAGTCAGTCGACAGCGGCCTCTGGTGGATTTACACGAAAACAGCAGGCACAAATGACACTCGCGAGGGAAATTTGAGATCTGAAAAAGTGTGCAGAGTGACGTTTGGTGGATTCACATAAACAAAAACTGCAAAAAACTTCTGGGACATATTCGGTGCCCTCCAGAAATGTATGTAGCGGTATGTTTTCAGAATGAGCCTGGGTTGATTTTTTTTTTTTCTATTAACTCATCGCAAAAATCTACTTTTATGTTTATATAAGTCATATAAAATTCAACAAGATTTTAAAATGAAATAATGATTTTAATGATTGCTTATAAGAACGTTCTTCTTTTTGATGCAATATTCTGAAAGAAGTCGTTACATGCACATGCTTAAAGCACCTCATCCATCAGAGCACTGGATGTTTCATTACTCACTTGGCAACATTGATGCATGGTTTGTTGGGATGAGATCATATTTGGCTGATATACGCTTCGAAAAACTATTTTATCTGATAACTATTTTAAAATAGGCAATCTGAGGGTTCAAATACACTATAATGTTGAGAGAATTGTCTTCAAAAGTGTATAAATACACATAGAAAAAAGAATATTTCGTTTTAAGAAAAACTATAAGAGAGACTAGGGACGAAAGTAACATGGGACGAAAGTAACAAAGCGGTTTTCTCGAAGCCCTCAAACATTTGATTTCAAGGCTACAACAGCACATTCAGCATGCAACCCTTGATGGAGCTGCCAAATAATCACCTGATTTCGGGAGTGTGTCCCACAGTTAGTCCCAAATTTCTGTTTTTAAGTGCAAAAAGTAAATTATTGTAGCAGTTCTTTTTTCCTCATTACAAGTTTTGTTTCACTTTTCATGTGCTTCACACTTTTGATCAATCTACAGGTTATTTAGTGCAATAACACATTCTTAAGTTTGAAATGTCTGAATTTTCACTTTAAAAGTAAATCAGGTTTAAGTAGCAAGAGTTCCTGTAGGGACGAAAGTAACACTGTTATGTATGTGCCACTGCTAATAGCCATACCTTATTTTTCACTTCCACATTAGAGTTTTCAGTGTTTTGATTAATGCATATTGCCAATAATACACTGTTAAACCCAACAGTCAACTTTATCAAATGAAATGAGTTTAGTTAACTGAAAATTGACTGAAGTTAATTCTACTCATTTGAAAAGAGATTTGAACTCAGTGTTGAAGGTAATAAGTTAATCAAATACCTCATTACTTCAACTTAAAAGGAATAAGTTTGCAGTACTCATATAGATTTGTTTCTTAACTCAAATGGTTTGTAGCAATCGGTTTCTTTAAATAGTTTGAGTTGCCTCAACTTATTGGGTTTTACAGTACTCAGTTGGTTTGATTTCACTTCATTTATTGGGTTTTACTGTGCTCAAATTGCTTCGTTTAATCAAATGTATTAAGTTCACAGTACTCATTAGGATTAGTTTTTGAACTCAAATGGTTTGTAGCAATCAATTTCCTCAAACGATTTGAGTTACCCTAACTTTTTGGGTTTTACAGTGTACTAAAAAAATTTCAAAAATTTTCGAAAATTGTTACATTTAGCATTGTTGGATTGCTTTTGAAGTAAAATTAAAAATGAAAATGCTGATTATTTATTATTACTATTATTTTATTTTAATTTTTTTGCAAAAATATAGCACAAAATATGTTTGCAGTTAACATTAACAAGGTCATAGTCAGATATATTTAAAATAAACAAAATTAAGTTAGTAAATCTAGCAAATTTTATTACCTTTGACCCACCCGTGTGTTACTTTCGTCCCTGCCTATGGGGTCAAATGTAACAATGTGCAACTTTAGTATAAAGTGAAGTTATGTTGAAGTTGTTCTACATTGATACAAAATAACACCTGATTTTGATAGACCACTCTTGTTAGTACCCACAGCAAAATATATCTCTGTTAAAAACATGCATTCATTCATTCATTCATTCATTCATTTTCTTTTTTTAGCTTAGTCCCTTTATTAATCTGGGGTCGCCACAGCAGAATTAACCGCCAACTTATCCAGCATATGTTTTACACAGCTGAAACCCTTCCAGCTGCAACCCATCACTGGGAAACTGCTAAAAACATTATATTTTAAAATTAGTATTTAATAAAAAATGTTACTTTCTTCCCCGCTCTCATGTAACATAAGACTGCTTTTGTGGTCCAGCGTCACATATATTAGTACGAATATTAATAATGTTGTTTTTATTGCTATTTTTATTTTGTAAATAACTTTATTTGAGCACAAATCTACAGTGTAAAACATGATCAGCAAATTGTGAATCCAGCTTTTTTTTTGTAACACTTTAATGTGATGGTCCATTTTAATATTAGTAAACTGTCTGCTTAATATCTGTTGATATTGCTCAGACATTTAACTGACTATAAGAAACTTTACAAGTACATCAACTTACACTAACCCTAACCCCAACCCTAACCTCAACCTAACAGTCTACTTATAATTTAATGAGAATTCGTTGGCATGTAGATGCAATGTAACTTAAATTCAATAAACGGACCATTAAAATAAAGTGTGACCTTTTTTATTTTGTGTATTTTCATATTGTATAAAACAGATTTTAAAATGAAATAATTTTAATGATTGCTTATAAGAAAAGTCAGCATTCTGAAAGAAGTCGTTACATACACATGCGTGAAGCACCTTATCCATCAGAGCACTGGAGATGTTTCATTTCTCACTTGGAGCCAAAAGTATGTGAACCCGGCTGCTCAGTCTCAGCCAAATTGCATGCATGCACAACCCTCCTGTCAGGCTGCTGGATAATTAGCTGGTGCTTTTCTGGCAGGGGGTGGAGAACACCGAGGAGAAAGACCTGCGAAACTCTTTTGTCCCCTTTTTGTGATGTCACATGCAACCCCTCCCCCGGCGCTCTCTATGACACGGCCACAGGTTCCTTTTCACCCCGCTTGTCCTCATGCATTCATGGGCATCATTCAGCAGGCCCCCGGCTTTTGTGTTGGGGTGAAATACCCATCAACCACCCTGATACGCTCGCACTCACCATATGGCTCCACCGAAAGACCCCCACTAAGAGTGAGGAAGATGGAGAGAAGAATTGAGAGTAATGAAAAAAGATCTAAAGCTTCAGCAGCACATGAAATTGATTTTATTTTGGGCTCTTACAACTCACAGAATGGGAGAAAGAAGGAGTGGGGTTTGAAGAGAACGAGTGGCAGGCGGAGGGAGAAATGCAAAGCAAGGGGGAACTGAAGGTTTTAGATTTATCATTGCATGCACTGATCAAAACTCAGCATGCTTGCATTTTGGCTGTTCATTTAAAAGGTCTAATGCAAGCGCAATGGTTCACAAAATAGAAATTAGAAAAAATGGTGGTGAAAACTAGTCATAGAACTGTTGTGTGTGTGTGTGTGCGTGCGTGCGTGCGTGCGTGCGTGTGTGTGTGTGAATTTATTAGATGCTCTTTATTGAATGTTTGGTTCTGCATATATAAAACTAAATACTTTAAGGTCCGCTTAATGAACAAATGATTCTTACACTCACTGGCCACTTTATTAAGTACACCTTACTAGTACCAGGTTGGACCCCCGTTTGCCTTCAGAACTGCTTTAATCCTATGTGGCATTGATTTAACAAGGTACTGGAAATATTCCTGATGTTTTGGACCATATTGACATGATAGCATCACGCAGATTTGTCGGCTGCACATCCATGATGCAAATCTCCCATTCCACCACATCTCAAAGGCGCTCTATTGGATTGAGCTCTGGTGATGATTCTGAGATGATTTACGCATTATGACATGGCACGTTAGTAGCCATCAAAAGATGGGTACACTGTGGTCATAAAGGGATGGACATGGTCAGCAACAATACTCTATATTATTTTCTTTTTGGCTTAGTCCCTTTAGTAATCCGCCAACTTATCCAGCATATGTTTTATGCAGCAGATGCCCTTCCAACTGCAACTCATCTCTGGGAAACACCCATACACTCTTTTTCACACACATACACTACGGATAATTTAGCCAATTCAACTATAGCACAGGTCTTTGGACTGTGGGGGAAAATGGAGCACCAGGAGGAAACCCACACCAACACAGGGAGAACATTTAAACTCAACACAGAAATGCCAACTGACCCAGCCAAGGTTTAAACCAGCAACCTTCTTGCTGTGAGGTGATAGTGCTATCCAGTGCGCCACCACGCAAAAAAAAAACAACAACAAAAAAACCCAATAAAAAGGAAATTGTTATTGTGTTTTCAATAGGAAACTGACTTCTAGTGACGGCTATAATTTTTTAAACAGTAAAGTATTAAAGCTTTGATGGATGGATGGATGGATGGATATAAGGACTGATGGATATGTGGATCTATATGGAGATAGATATATAGAGCTTGAGAGCCCCATATTTTTGTTAAAAGAGCCACATGTGGCTCGTGAGCCATAGGTTCCCTACAACACCACTGAATTAGAGTAATACAATGTTTGTAAGTTGCACTGCTGACTCGAATGGCATTACGTCATACACACAAAAAATTATGTTTGCTATTTGTTGAAACTACATATTTAAACTGAGCTGAAACACCACATATATTGAGAATTTTTAGGGGGACAATTTAATTGTTTTATGTTCAATCCACTTAAATTTGTAAAAACTAAGTAGTTAACTTCATGTTGTCCCAATATAGATCAATTGTGTGAAATCCAGCATTTCTTGTTTACAGTTTATTGAAATAACTGAGGTCGTCCTGGTGGCGCAGTGGATAGAACGATTGCCTCACAGCAAGAAGGTCGCTGGTTTGAGCCTCGGCTGGGTCAGTTGGCATTTCTGTGTGGAGTTTGTATGTTCTCCCCATGTTAGCATGGGTGTCCTCTGGGTGCTCCGGTTTCCCCCACAGTCCAAAGCCACCCAGTATAGGTGAATTAAATAAGCTAAATTGACCATAATGTATGTGTGTGAAAGAGTGTGTATGGGTGTTTTTCAGTTGGGTTGCAGCTGGAAGGATATCTGCTGCGTAAAACATATGCTGGATAAGCTGACGGTTCATTCCGCTGTGGCGACCACTGATTAATAAACGGACTAAGCCGAAAAGAAAATGAATGAATGAATGAATAAAATAACTACAATAAAGCAAAGCCTACTAACGTAAAGCCTACTCACTCTTAAGCATCAAAAATCAAAAAGAAACAAGCAAGTTATTGCATATTCCTATTGAACTGGATGAATGAGACATTTCTATTGGACTGTTTTGAGGGCACAGTGCGTGAGAGAGCACTCATGAACGAAGATCTCAGGATTGGAATGACACGAAGGTGGGTAATTAATAACAGATTTGAATTTTTTTTTGGGGGGGGATGGTTAGCTAATCCTGTAAGATCTATAGACTATCAGCCAATATTTGGCACAATTATCATGATGTAAAGAATCAAGGTAATTCATAAACAACAAGCATCTAAGAATCAATCATTTTATTTCATGATGTGTCAAAGTGTATTACACTCTCAGAAATAAAGATATTCAAGCTGTCACTAGGGTGGTACCTTTTTAAAAGATACATGTTTGTACTTAAAGGGTACATATCCGTACCTTAAAAGTATGTATTAGTACCTACAAATTTTAAGAGGAACACTTTTGTACTTTTTAGGTACTAATATGTACTCTTGATGTATTAATATGGACATTTTAGGTACAAACTTGTACCTTTTAAATAGGTACCAGCCCAATGACAGCTCACATACCTTTATTTCTGAGAGTGTATGATGACAATTGCTGAACCCCCATCTGTGATGCTTTCCTGACAGAAAGACTAACATATTTAAAACTTTTTTCAGTCTTCCATTAGGGGTTTCTTCACACCTCTGACAACAACCAGTAGGAGCACAGAGGCTCATCCAGGTTTTCAAACATGAAGAATTGGTTTTGGCTCTGCCATGAGGAATTGAAATGGCGGAAAGCTTGGTAGAGCTATGGCAGAAACTTCTGCATTTATGATGTTTCCTCAAGGTTTGTTTACGCGGTTGTTTCTGGAAGTCAGTCTTTTTCTGTCTTCTCAAGGACATCACATGTTGTTCAAAATGACAGTGATTGGTCAGGAGGCAACATACAGTAGTTTGACACGTTTCTTGCCTGCAACATGACAAGAATTTAAAAGTCAAAATTGCACCAAGCATTGTAACAAACAAATAACAAAAAAAGAAAACATGTGGTTTGAACCCAACACCATTAATTCAGTGATAAAGCATACACTGAATAACAAGTAATTTTATTGTTTTATCATATTATAAATGGTCACTGTTATTGGTTAGCATACAGTGTATAAAAAAAGTCTACACACCCCTGTGAAAATGCACACTTGTAAATGTAAACTATACCTCAAATCTTTTAGGTGCAGGGAACTAAAAATAAAAAACTAAAATAATTTGGTTGTATAAGTGCGCACACCTTTAAAGTATACTTTATTGAAGCAGTCTTTTTCGGTACGAGTCAATCAGCATGGCACATCTTGACTTGGAAATATTTGCCCACTCTTCTTTGCAAAAATGCTTCAAATCTCATGTGGACAACCCTCTTCAGATCACCCCACAAATTTTCAATAGGATTCAGGTCTGGGCTCTGACTGGGCTATTCCACTTGAAGCCTGAAGGTTTTCTTCTATTAACTGGTATTTAGCATTGTTCATATTTCCTTCCACCTTTACTCCAACTGAAGAAAAGCAACCCCAACGCATGATGCTGCCACCACCATGCTTCACTGTGGGCATGGTGCTTCTTTGGTGATGTGCAGTGTTGTTGTTGTTTTTACCTTTTGAAACTATGACCAAAAAGTCCAACCTTGGTTTCATCAGAGCATAACACCTTTTTCCACGTCCTCTTGGGAGAATTTAACTGGGCCTGGATATCCTTTGTAAGAAAAGGCTGCCATCTTGCCGCCCTTCCCCATAGCCCAGACATATTAAGAATACGGGAGACTGTTGTCACATGTATTACATGTATTGCCATGTATTGCCACCTAAAAGATTTGAGTTTGTTTTTTATGCAATTGTACAGGTTATAGTTTACATTAAAGGTGGAAAAAGTTTAACAGAGGTCAGCAGACTTTTTATATCCCCTGTGTGATTTTCAGTTAAAAGTTTGGATCTTACCAAAACTATCAGCTTTTAATATCATTGCTCTATTTAAGGGATAGGGGTCTGAAATAGAAATTAAGCCGAAGGAAAATGAACAAGTGTGCCATCATTTGCCAAAATCTATTACCGGAACATTATTCCACCCCATTTTGACATGTTATATCCACATATATTATTTGAAACAATCAAAATTCTTCACTTGGATATAATATACTTACTATTGATTTAGATTCACCCTCATTCACCAAATTTAATTGGATTCAGACTCCAAATTGAGACAAGGTTCCTCGTTTACGAGCTTCGCAGATATCCAGGTCTTTAACTTGGAACTGGTAAAAGTGTAAGATTACTGGCCGTGGTTTTCCTCCTGGAGCTAGTTTCAGAGCAAGGCTTCGATGTGCTCTATCAAGTCCCAGGATGTCCTTCGAAAAAGTGTAGGGGTTAAATCCCCAGCATCCTGGCCAAATTTGCCCACTAGCCTCTATCCATCATGGCCTCTTAACCATCCCCATATCATAATTGGCTTCCTCACTCTGTCTCCTCTCCACCAATCATAGATATATACACTAGATATCACATACGGACCCCGAGCATGCGTCAATAGCGCTGCCACAGTTGTACAGGGCTCCCAGGACAAATGTCATTCAACCGCACTAGTCAAGACAGTGTGCCAACGTGAAGATGCTGGATTTTAGCACTGTGTACAGTTGTATTAATGAGCAAGCAAAGAAAACAAAGCACAAAGGCAGAACATTTCATAGATAAGATTTCATTTTTTACGTTTTGTATGTAATGAACTTTTGTGCTAAACAAAGTAGCGTTATTGATGATAATACAATCACTTACTGCATTCACCATAAGGCAAAGTAGCTCCAACTTGCACTAAATACTAAGCTTATGGCAGTTTTGGTAAATAAAATAAGCAAACAACGTTATGAAATATGACATCAAGACGCTGCGGTGCCAGAAATTTGTATTATTGTCTGCTCAGTGAACGAGTCACTCATACCAGAGATTCATTCACAAACGAATCGCTCCCTCTGTCAGAATGAGAAGAGAAAGCAGGAGAGGGGGTGTGTTTCAGGACACAGATCAGATCAAATTTAACAGGGAGGGTGGATTGTACATTTCCATGCTCACAAACACTTGTTCTTTCTCATAATGTCCGTGCGGTCACTTGTCCATCAATGTAGAAAAATGATGCAAAATTATAATTTTCGTAATTTAAAAAATTATTTGCATAATGACCACCGGGAAAACTCCCAATCATAGATATATGCATATCTGTGCATTTCTCTGGCTCTGGATAGCCACAGTCCTCCCCTGCACCTTGGTCTCGCATTCATTTCAATGGAGCGCTACCCTGTACAAAAATGGCAGCTCTATTGATGCATTCCTTTCATTAGACAACAACAGGGTAGGCGACATCTAATGTCCACCAATCAGCAGGTGTGTGATGTGTGCTCTGGCGCAATATGGCTGTCAACGCGTCGTCCAGGTGGATGCTGCACACTGGTGGAGGATGAGGAGATTCACCCATTGTGTAAAGTGCTTTGAGGGTCTAGAAAAGCTCTATATAAATGTAAGGAATTATTATTAGTATTATTATTATTAATGTCGGCCATAGTTATGCTAGATGTTGACGAAAGCTCCTTGTCTTTTTCCACGTGTTTTCCTTTAGCTTTTGACATGGCAGAGCGATCAAATTGACTGCAAAACGTTATGAAAACTGTCGTTAACCCTATAACTGCAAATAACAATGTCTAGTTAGACGATTATAAGTAAAACTGTGGGAGCAAGTGGAGCACGTCACTACACTGCATGCTTTATAACTGGAAGTCCCTCGTGTCATGGTTGATTTTTATAAACATGCAAATGCCATATTTGCGTAATAATGTTTATGTCATGTCTCAAGTCGCATCTAATTGTTTATAAGTCTGCTGCGAGGCTAATTAGTTAGAAACACAAAAGCCCTAATAACCACTGGGTTGCTTTCTCAAGGTGATATGATAGCCATGTTGCTGTTTCACACAAACACACATGTCCGCTTCTCACATGGCTGAGCATCTGACTGCATTTGACAGATAGTCAGAGTGTGCGCTAACCCTAAGGGTGTGAAACCTGTGCATTGAGCCCCAACAGGTCATTCACACCCCAGAGGGCAAAAAGACACACAGCCCTACATGACTACCCATCCTGACCCATTTCCATCAGCTCTCATCAGATCAAACAGCACCAAACTACAACTCTCCATGTAGTCATTCCTTTCCTCTCTCCATATCTGTACGGTCCCTTATTTCTGGCTCAGCCGTCGGCGGTGAATTGAGAGGTGAGAAAAGATTTAATCGCTCAAAGAGTGTTGTGCTTTTTTTCACCCTCCCTTATTTCTCTTGTTATTTTGTGTTTCTCTCCAAAGCGTAAAGTCTGAACATGGTGCGGCAAAACAAAAGCGTGGTTAATGAGGGTGCTAAACGCAACACACACGTAGCTATTGCAGCAGTCTCCTGACAGCGCCACAGATGAAAGAAAGAGGAAGTAGCTGAGAGACAGCGCGGAGAAGGAGATGGAAAACACTGTTACAATGAGATCAAACCCTGCTTATGAGATCAGCTTGATGTTCAGTGAAAAAAAAAACACAATGCAATACATTAATGTATAACAACACATTTAGGTGGAGCAATGTTTCCGATTAACTCACTTGAGCAATGGGATCACATCACATGGTCGACTAATAATTTCTTTGCTCTTGGAGACTCACTATCCAGCAGAACAAGTCCAACCTGAATCAAACAAACCTGGATCAGTGATGGAATGAAAAGACTGGTACATATTGTAAAATGAAGGCTGGATGGCTGGATGGATGGATGGATGGATGGATGGATGGATGGATGGATGGATGGATGGATGGATGGATGAATGGATGGATAGATGGATGGAAGGATTGGTGGATGGATGGATGGATTGATTGAATGGATTAATTGGACAGATTGATGGACTGAAGAATCAATACCAATAGATATATATATATATATATATATATATATATATATATATATATATATATATATATAGATAGTATTCTATTCAGTTTGGACTGAATTCAATCTATTCAGTATATCTATTCAGTATATGGAGATATAAATCTCTAGATGGATGGATGGATGGATGGACTAATGGATAAATGGATATATGGATATATAGATATCTATCAGTATTATATTCAGTACTGACAGAATTTAGTCTATAGATAGATAGATAGATAGATAGATAGATAGATAGATAGATAGATAGATAGATAGATAGATAGATAGATAGATAGATAGATAGATAGATAGATAGATAGATAGATAGGTGTGTAGATAGATAGATTAGATAGATAGATACTGTTGTAGTACATTAAAAAATGTATATATTTGTAACTAAGGGGTTCTAATTAATAGCTCAAGCCACATAGTACCTAAAAAGTACAAAAGTAACCTCTTGAAATGTTTAGGTACTAATATATGCCTCTGAGGTACCAATGTAAAACCTTTAAGTACAAACATGTACTTTTTGAAAAGGTGCCACCCCAGTGACAGCTCTCGTACCTTTATTTCTGAGAGTGTAGATGTACTAATGGATAAATACTATAAAAAGATAGATAGGGGTGTGCGTAATCAGCACTGAATGATGGCAGTTTCTTATTTTGCACTCAGAAAACACAAGCAAATGATGTAATTAGGGGGAAAAAGAATTAACAGCAACCTGAGCTCACCCTGTCACAGCATTAACACTCCACCACGGAGAACAGCTTATTTCTGTTCTTAAGGACTAATTTGCAACTTTGATTTTCCACAAGTTGGGTGAAAAAATACCAGGTCGCGGTGCCCTTCAAGATGTGAAAATTGATTGTCTGTTTTGCGGCATCTTTTTCACTCTCTCGTTCTCCCCACCCTCTCACTTTTCATAGTTAATGGAGTATTCATCGCAGCAGGTTTAATTTCACTCTTTCTTTTCTATTTCGCTTTAATTAACGGCGGGTTCCTCTAATCACTCTCTCTCTCTCAGCACCCAACAAGCTAGAACGAAAGATCTTTACCCCCCACAGAGGAGGAGAAAAAAAAACGAGAGGGAAAAAGCTGCTATTATCTGTCTTTGTCCCTCTCATCTCTCCTTTCTCCACTCAGGCCTGTGAAAGGATCCTGTTTGTGTGTTGCGTTCAAAAGCCTGGAGGTCATCAAACACACCAACACTGAGGAGATGTGACCCTTCCACTGACACATGAACTTTAATTAAGTTCTATCTATCTATCTATCTATCTATCTATCTATCTATCTATCTATCTATCTATCTATCTATCTATCTATCTATCTATCCGTCTGTCCGTCCATTCTTCCATCCATCCATCAATCTATCAGTCCGTCCGTCCGTCCGTCCGTCTATCTATCTATCTATCTATCTATCTATCTATCTATCTATCTATCTATCTATCTATCTATCTATCTATCTATCTATCTATCTATCTATCTATCTATCTATCTATCTATCTATCTTACAGTTTATTGGTCCATCCAATCATTCTTCTGTTTCTTCTCCATCGATCTACTAACCAAACAGCCAACCCTCCATCCATCCATCCATCCATCCATTAATCCATCATTCATTGGTCTTGTTCTCAATTCATCCATCCACCAAGAAACCAGCCATCCATCAATCCATCTTGATTTAAATTAGTCTATCTAGCCATCCATCCATCTTGATGTCTTATCATCCATTGATTCATCCAGTCATTCATCTGTTTGTTCTCTATCGATCCACTAACCAAAGAACCAACCCTCCTTCCATTCATCCATCCATCCATTCACCAACCAACCTTCCATCCATCCATCCATCCATGCATGCATCCATCCATCCATCCAAACAACCAACAAATCAACCTTTCATCCATCCATCCATCAATCCATCATTCATTGGTCTTGTTCTGAATTCATCCAAACACCAAGCAACCAACCATCCATCAATCCATCTTTATTTATATTAGTTTATCCATCCATCCATCCATACATCCATCCATCCAGATGTCTTATCATCCATTGATTCATCCAGTCATTCATCTTTTTTGTTCTTTATCAATCCACTAACAAAACAACTAACCCTCCTTCTATCCATCCATTCATCCAACCAACCAACCAACCTTCCAATCATCCAATCAACCTTCCATCAACTCAATCCATTCATCCATTTAACCAACCAACAAACCAACCTTCCATCCATCCATCAATCCATCACTCTATCTATCTATCTATCTATCTATCTATCTATCTATCTATCTATCTATCTATCTATCTATCTATCTATCTATCTATCTATCTATCTATCTATCTATCTATCTATCTATCTATCAATCTATCTATCTATCTATCTATCTATCTATCTATCTATCTATCTATCTATCTATCTATCTATCTATCTATCTATCTATCCGTCTGTCTGTCTGTCTGTCTGTCTGTCTGTCTGTCTGTCTGTCTGTCTGTCTGTCCATCCGTCTGTCTTGATGTCTTATCATCCATTGATTCATCCAGTCATTAATCTGTGTTGTTCTCTATCCATCCATCCATCCATCCATCCATTTACCCACTAACAACCAACCTTTCTTCCATCCATCCATCCATCTTGATTTAAATTAGTTTATTCATCTAATATAGATCATCTATCCCTCCATTCAATCAATCCATCCATCCATCCAAACATCTATCTGTTGTCTATTTTGTTGTCTTCCTTTCCCATCCATCCATCCTTCCATAATTTTTTTCTAATTGTCTGAATGTATAATAAATTAAAGGGTGGCCTATGCTGAAATGTCTAGCTATGAAACATTATATTTCACAGTGTGATGTCTTTTATAATTTGTTTTGGAGGGAGCATGTAAGTAAGAATGCCCATGCTAGTGCCAACAGTAGCTAAATTCTACCCTAATTCATCATCGCCTGTTAGACAACAGTGATGCTAATACTATCAGTCTGCTAACATCTGTTGGCATGTGTGTTTCAATTCAACTATGACAGAGGCTACATGCACTATCATAGCCCAACATCTCCATATGCTATCTTAGTGAAGCATCTTCAGGTAAAGAGAGTTCAGCCATGCCTGTGATGGAAGCGCTATCGGCTGCTAGCATCTGGCAATGCTAGCTGCCATTCATCAATCATTAAGACAGTGTGGGTGAATGGGTAGGCAAACGTAGGGAAGGGGGATAACAAAATGGAGTCTTATCACCTGTATCTTATCAGCCCAGCACTAGGTGTTCCAGATTGATTGTAAATGTACAGTTGAGAAGCCATGAAAGTGGGACTTTTACGAATGAGAGCTATAATAAGGCTATTAAAGCCTACAGGAACAGTATCTTTGCTGTGTACACCCAGCAGGCACACAACATCATAACATCATAACATCATAAGATGTTAATATTAGGTTAGATTTAGGTTGTGACGTCAGGTGACCAAATTCAATGCCTAGCAGGTGTCTAAGAACACCGTTATTTTGACGTCCAATAGCAATGTCAAACTACGTAGATTTTGGTTGATTTAGGTTGATTTTAGGTTGTGTTGGAAAGTGACCAAAGTCCAACGTCTGATAGATAACTGATAAACAACATCAAGGTGTAGCATGATTAGACGTTGATATTTGGTTGATTTTAGGTTGATTTTAGGTTGGACATTGACATCGGCCTGACATTGGTTTCTGACGTCAACCTGATTTTTATTTCCAAACAAAATCCAACGTCCCCACAACGATCGGGTACGTTGGGGTACAACGTCAATATAACATCATGTTGACGTCCTGTGCCTGCAGGGCATGTATGTCAGATAACAGACAAAACAAACAAATCCAACACAAGCTACGTAAAATTGCATGTGTGCTTTTCAATCCCAAAATTTGTCTCAATTCTATAATATTTTTTAAGAATGCAAAATTTTGAACATTTTAAAGTAAAATCATTCAAGAGACTTCTAAACATAATTTGTGTGTATAAGTGCCAACTTAAACGAGGCTATCCGAACCTTGCCTGGGCCCATTTGACCCCCATTTCCATTCCCGGCTCGTTTGACCGGAATGCGGTTCAGTTGACCGGTCCTTGGCCCGTTTGGAAGAGGTGTGCTACAGCACGATTCAGTTGGGCTCAGGTGCGGTACACTTGTAGTGCAAAAGCATGGCTGAGTGCGAAACTGAAGACGCAATGTCCCTTTTTATGTGACTGTTTCATTGTTTCGGACTGCTTTATTTATCATTCTTACTTTCAATGAACGCAAACTGTCATAGTTTATCAAATATGCAAAACCCCTCGCTGCATGTCAGCTGCACCTTCAGCAAACCTCCTAATACCTGCAGGCACGATGAAAGGTTATGATCATTTTGAGCATCAAAAGTGGTGGATCTGTTCGGCAAAATATTTGACTGTGTGTCACTGCATCCCAAACGATTAAAATAATACAAAATTATGTAGCTAAGCAATGTCCTCAGTGTTGAGGAAGAGTGCTTCTCTTCCTGTTTTCTTCCATCGTGCTCCGGCTCAGAAAGTAAAAATGCAGTGTGAGTGCAGGCCATTGGGGAAGAGGGGGAGGGGGGCACAAGCACACTTTGGTAAGGTTCAAGGCAACCGTAGTGTAAATATGCCCTAAAACTACACACAACAATGTCTACTTCATGAATCTTTCTTTTTAAAAAGTCAAATAACAGAGTATAACAAGTGTAAAAAAATATATCCATTGTTGCCGCATCTATCTGTCAGTCCATCAGTCCATCTATCCTTATTGCCTCTCTGTCCATCTGTCAATCCATTCATCCATTTATCATCCATCCATCCATTCATTTCCCTGTGGCGACCCTGATGAATAAGGCTAAGCCAAAGGAAAATGAATGAATTAATTAATTTTGCAAAAATATAAACAATGAATTCTCATCACTGTCAATTGATGAGAATTCAGTGGCTTCGTACCACTGGCTCCTCAGCCAAGCACACAAAGCAAATGTCTGAACCCCTGGTTCCTCTCGTACTTAGCGGAATGTCTAGCGCAACAACGGCCCCGCATCAGTAGTGTAAAACTAACCTGTCTCATGATGGTCTAAACCTAGCTCACGTTCCCTGTTAGTGGGTGAACAATCCAACTGTCTATCCAGTGTTTACTACATCCATCTGTCAGGCCATCAGTCAATCTATCCATATTGCCTCTCTGTACATCTGTCCATCCATCCATTCATCCATCCATCTATCCATCCATTCATTCATCCATGCATACATCCATCCATCCATCCATATGTTGTTTAAATGTGTGACATGGAAATGTATTTTAATGTATTAATTTAGCAAAAATATAAACCATTAATTCTCATCAACTGTCACTGAAAATTCAGTGGCTTTGCACCAGTGGCTCCTCAGCCGAGTGCACAAACCAAATGCCTGACCCACAAATGTCTGAATCCAGAGCAACAACACTCCACATCAGTAGGGTAAAACTAACCTGTCTCACGACAGTCTAAACCCCAGCTTACGTTCCCTGTAATGGGTGAAAAAATCCAATGCTTGGTGAATTGTTCTTCACACTGATAGGAAAGAGCTGACATTGAAGGATCAAAAAGTGACATGGCTATAAACGCTTGGCCGCCACAAGCCAGTTATCCTTGTGGTAACTTTTCTGACACCTCTCGCTTAAAACCCCCAAAGCCAGAAGGATCGTAAGGCCCCTCTCTTCACAGTCCATACTCATACTACAAATCAAGATCTAGAGTCAAGACAAATTAATAATTTAATGAGGACATTTGGGGAACTTTGGTTTCATACAGTGCCCCCATTGTGACGACCTTTGTAAAATTTATCTTTTTAAGCATAGCTAATACAGTAATTATATTATATATGCCAGCATCCATTGTAGCAGCACAGTGAGTTATTTGAAAGCC
The DNA here is from genome assembly GCF_903798145.1 of Danio aesculapii. Lineage (NCBI taxonomy): Eukaryota > Metazoa > Chordata > Actinopteri > Cypriniformes > Danionidae > Danio > Danio aesculapii. Next base: position 47,871,568 of record NC_079435.1, read on the forward strand.
TGCTCCAATATTCCCTAATACAAACACAGTTGCTTCCTTTCAGGTTACGTGTTAAAGATTTGTTTGAGACTTCTTGTTTTCTTGCACACCGTGTTTTGTTTTCAATCCTCTTTGTTATTCGACATCTAGCATGCCAATCTCAGTGGAGCAGAAGGGGGCTCTGATCACGCTTCTCCGTGGATAACGAGATGAGGAGAGATCCATATACCACCCCCAGAAGAAGAGACACAAAGACGGAGAGCTTGTTTTTAATAGATCAAAGATGCTTGTTTCCCCAAAATTGTTGCCTTTGGATGGGGCTTGGCAGTAGGCTCATAGAGATTTCGGAATAAAACATTTAGTTGGACCTGATGTAAGAGCTGTGATTCAAGTGAAGCCCCTTCAGTCGCTGCAGAACATCACACGGGCCTGCTGTGGTCTCACATGCATGTTCACACTGCGCCGTTCTGGCTGTTTAGGATTTGTTTATGTTCCTCTGCCAAGCATTTTGATGTAAATGATGCACATTTCAGTGCTTGCCATTTTTATCCACATCTGCACTGGATATGCTGAAATTTTGATGCAATATTTCTCCAAGAGAAGCTGAGGCACATATGTAGCTAAACATGAAGTAGATCAGTGTTTTCATTTTCTTTCATGGCTCTTAAAGGAATAGTTCAGCTAAAAACATCAATTTGTTCACCTTCAAGAATAACCAAAGAGCAGATGATAGACACTCACTTTTATTCCATACATGATTTCAAGTAAGACATGTTCCTGGATCAACATCTATAGCACAAGTGTCAAACTCAGTTTCTGGTGGGCCGTAGCTCTTCCCAGTTTACTTCCAACCCTAATTAAACACATCAGATCAAACTAATGGAGTTCTTCAGGCTTGTTTGTAACCTACGGGTAAAGATGCGGCCACATTGGATTTTCTCTCAATAGACTTCTAGTCATAGCCACGTGAATGCATCAGACCGAAAACGCAAGTTTGTGCGTCAAGTTTCGCAGTTCACTGCGTTGCAAAGTTCAAGCTTGGTGAACTCTGACTGCGAAATTGCATCACATGATTGCGTGAGACCAATCGAGGATCAAAACATGACCTCTCTGGACATAAATTTTAAATATGGACAATCGCTCGCTTTTTAAATGTCTAATCATTGTTTAATCCCGCCCCTTTTGAAAGCGCCGTTATGACAGAATTTCACAAGCTTAATCTGTGGTGTGACTGTGGCATAAGTTGTTGGACCACAGTTGGAACGAAACTGGTAAGGGCTGTGGCCATCCAGGAACTGAGTTGACACCCCTGATCTACAGTATGTTGATCCTGGAAAACATTCCATTCAGAATTAAGATATATGTTATCGTTTATGTTAGTTTAAGCTTACAGTTAGGTTTATGCACCTCTCATGAGTGTATCCAACTTGTTCCCCTCTATTTGGGAATGATTTACAGTTATGGTTGGGTTTAGGGGTAGGGAATAGGAATGGATTAGATTTTCAAACAAAAATCCAGTATCGCATCATACTTGGCAAAATCATGACGTGCAACTATAGTAGGACCAGGTTGCGTAAGTTACTTTAAAAAGGTAATTCAGTACTAATTACATCATTAAAATTGTATTTAAATTACTTTTTAATTACTTTGTAATTACTTAATAAGTATTTTAATTGCTTGACTCAATCCTAAAATCCACACAAATCCCAACGCATAGACAAAGTAATTAAATTCTTAATTATTTAAATTTGAGTCAAACGGGACTGAATTCATACCATATATTGTCATGAGCTAATTTCTAAACAGATTTTTCTTAAGTATATGCAATTGTATTGATTAATGTAATCTTTAGTTGAAAAACTTACTTATTCTGCTATATACACTCACCAGCCACTTTATTAGGTACACCTTACTTGTACCGAGTTGGACCCCTTCTACCTTCAGGTACTGAAAATGTTCCTCAGAGATTTCCATATTGACATGATAGCATCACGCAATTGCTCCAGATTTGTTGGCTGCACATTCATGATGCCAATCTCCTGTTCCACACATCCCAAACTTGCTCTATTGGATTGAGGCTGGTGACTGTGCAGGCCATTTGAGTACAGTGAACTCATGTTCAAAAACCAGCCTGAGATGATTTGCGCTTTATTAAATCACCACCACAAGCGTGAACCATTGATACAAGGCAGGATGGATCCATGCTTTCATGTTGTTGACGCCTAATTCTAACCCTAGCATCTGAATGTCACAGCAGAAATTGAGGCTCATCAGACCAGGCAACCTTTTCCAATCTTCTGATGTCCAATTGTGGTGAGCTTGTAGCCTCAGTTTCTTGTTCTTAGCTGACAGGAGTGGCACTGGTCTGGTTCTGCTGCTGTAGCCATCTGCCTCAAGGTTAGACGTGTTGTGTGTTCGGAGATGCTCCTCTTTATACCTCGGTTGCAACGAGTGGTTATTTGAGTTACTATTGCCTTTCTATCAGTTTGAACCAGTCTGACCATTCTTCTCTGACCTTTGACATCAACAAAGCATTGCGCCCACAGAACTGCTGCTTCCTGGATATCATCTCTTTTTTTGGACCATTCTCTGTCAACACTAGAGATGGTTTGGTGTGAAAATCCCAGTAAGTCAGCAGTTTCTGAAATTCTCAGACCAGCCCATCTGGCACCAACAACCATGCAACGTTCAAAGTCACTTAAATCTTGTTTCTTCCCCATTCTGATGCTCGATTTGAACTGCAGCAGATTGTATTGACCAACATGTCTACTTGCCTAAATGCATTAAGCTGTGCCATGTGATTGGCTAGAAAAAAAACTATTACTCTACTTTACTGAATTGACTTTTACAGGACTGTTGAATTTATGTTCAGTGTTTAAGCATGTATATAACTGTTATTAAATGACCTAAAATGAAAATTAATCTCTTTCTATAGTTACTTCGTAACTAGTTTACATTCCAAACTGAGTAGGACAAAATACTATGGATGAAACTGCATGTGAATATTGCACATATGTATTCTATTGTGTTCAACAGAAAGAATGTATATTAGCACACATTGTTTTATATTCTTAAATGTTAATGAGGTCATGAGAGTTGCAGGTTGCTTATTATGCAGCTTTTGTTCAGAAGAAATAGTAGCATTGAATTACCATGGGTCATGGTAATATTATTTTGGTTGAGATTTTGTTTTCATAATAATTGAAATTTCATGTACGCCGTTTTTTCAGCAAAGCGGATTTGACCCACAGGTCATGTTTACTGTATGATGCACATTTAAAAAGAGACTCATTATGCAGTCGTTTCTTAATGGCCTAGGTGATTATCTGTGAAGCTATGTGGTATTGTAAGGAATGAACATCTAGCTAATGAACTGTGCTAAACATATTTGACCAATCATCTGATGAAAATGGTTCTACAAAATCATCAAGCTAAATATTTATATTTTTCTCTCTTTTTATTTTCCTGCTTTCTTTCTGATTCTGCCTTCACCGTCTGTTTGCGTCTGGAGGTTTAGGTTGTTAGTGAGGGAGAAAAGCGTATTGTAATCAATATTTTAAAGAATATTTTAAGGGCTTTCTATGATTGGCTCAATTCTTTTAGAGTTACCATGTTTGCTCATTTTACATTCGAATGCATGAACAGCATGAACATTCATTGTATTGATCTGTCTGTCTAGTTGTCCATTTATCCATCCATCTCTTGTTGTCCATCCATCATTGAAGGACAGTCCTTGATTTTATCCATTGGGAGTTGATTTAATCATTAATTCTGTGATGACAGGAAATATTTGAGCTACCATTTTTAAAAGAAATATTTTCAAAGGAATTGCATATTATATATTATTTATTCATTTGATTTTAATAATTTATAGAAACAACATGTATTGATGTGTCGTTCACAGGTCAGGAATGATTTTTAAGAAAGCAAAGAGGCTCTAAAAATTTTAAGTATATCTATTATTGTCAGTGTGAAAAATGATCTATTGACTTAGGTTTTTATGTAAGTTAACTATTTTAATTCATTTAATTCACCATATTTTGCTTGGCTGTAGTGCAAGGAAATGAAATACAGCCATTTTAGGACTTGGAGCCAAATTTATGTTGTTGGATACAATGACGGTTGACTGAATAAATTATCAGGTCAGCCTGCTTGTATTAAGAACATTGGAAGACTGTAAAAAGCCGACTTTTTTGACTTTACCAAAACAAAAATGAGTAAACCTGTTGCTTTAATATAAAAGTAAAGTGCTTTAAAATATAAAGTAAAGAAAATATGTGCATAAATATAAAAATACATTAAAATTAACTTAACAGTTTCAAGTTACAGCTGGTTTACTCACTTTAAGTTCACTTTTAGTTGCTTTTAAGGAATTGTGTTTAATCTGTTTTTAAAGTAACAAATTTTATAACCAAGATTATTTTTAGTAAATTTTTGTAAAATAACTAACCTATTTTAGCTATTTTTAATGGCCACGTCAGCTGTTCCTACACACATGCTGCGATCATGTTTCAAAATGGTTCAGCTTTTACCACTGTGTGGATTATCTGAATATGTGTCATGGTTAAGAATAGAGCAATATGCTGGTGTTAAACTGCATTGCTTTAATGCACTCCTGCTTTGAGCTCACACATACACTCTGCACTCTGACTACTTCAACAATGTTGATAAGCCATGGTGGGCATTTCTCTATCTCATGCTGAACATAGTCGACCAATGGCAATAGGCTGGGTCATCAGACAAATTACTACAGATTAGCAACGTGCTAAAGAGGGGTTTGGGAACAAATTAATCGCTGAATGAATCATATGAGAGTCGTTGGGATAGTTAGATCAAAATAAATGCATATATAAGACAATGAAAGTGAAAATGAAAAATATGATTTTATAATGCAAAATAGGGGCTCTTTAACTGCTGTCTTTGGTATTGTATATGGAAATAACAATTTGTCAAAAAGTGAATTGGACTGCTTTGCTTTTACTTCTCTTTGGCAAGATGCTTAATTTTATAATTTGGAAACATTAATTTCCCCCTTCTTTTAAACAGTGGGCCAATTTTGTGTTGCTCCATTAGTTTGGAAATAAGACTTAATTTAAATGGTTTTGGGTCCAAGTTCACTGCCATGTGGCGTCCTTTTATAAATTATTTCCAAAGCCAAATGTAATTGTAAGTGGACAAAATGATGCTGATGCTGTCAGGTTTTGTTTGTATTGTACTGATGTTGTTTTTACTTTGTTTATATGTACACAATGTTAAATCACTATGTTTATATGTATGTTGTGTTTTTAGTTATGTTGATTAGTCATTGTATGTTTTTGACTATTTAAATAATTAAGGGGGGGGGGCTAAATAATCTGCCAATGGGGTAAGCAAAATAATCTTGTTTTTCCTTTTTTTTACTTACCCCATTCGCAAATAATTTAGCTTGTTTTAAGGAAAACTTTTTTTTTGGCATATTTCTTAAAAGAAGAAATATGTTTTGCTTGTCTAAAACATTTTACTTGATTTAGAATTTGCTCACACTTTATTTGATGTCCGTTTGTTGAATTTAAGTTACATTGCAACTACATGCCAACTAATTCTCATTAGATTATAAGTAAACTGTTAGGTTGGGGGTTGGGTTAGGTGAGGTTAGTGTAAGTTGACATGTACTTGGAAAGTTCTTATAGTCAGTTAAATGTCTGTTGAAGGAGCAGTATCAACAGATATTAAACAGACAGATTACTAATACTCAAATGGACAATCAAAATAAAGTGTTACCAATAATTTTTAAATATTTGGACTATAAACAAGACTATCTAAATAAGAAAAGCAGCATGATCCATTTTTAGTATCATTATTTCAATGAGAAGGTCATTTCATCTTCTCCATATGACCTTAGAAAATGCCAGAGTGCGTAAATATGATTGAATTGTCATTTTTAGATGAACTGTCCCTTTAACATTCATGTTTTAACCAATGTCACCAGGTACATATAAGACCTAGCAACATATGTATAAATATCTAACCCTTATTTAAATTAATGTGCAGTCTACGGTGATACCCATTGCACACTGCACAGCCCACACGTTGACTTGATCTAAAAACAGAAACATGTTAAGTGCATGCAGCTGAATGATGAAGCCTCTGTCTCTTGTCCAGGCCACCTAGGGACTCCTAAACCAAATCAACCCGTAGGAGCCTCACTTCTCCGCGTGCCGAGCTGCTCTCCATTCCTTTACCCACAGCTGTAAATCTGGCTCTAACAAACTTACACAGACCGCCTACATGTAACCCAGGAACCTTTGCTCACGGGAAACACAGAAGAGTTCGGGCCCCCGCTGTTTAACTACCTCTGCTGGAACGCCCTCGGCTAGGTGTGTTGTTTTAAAACTCAGTTTTTGGCCGCTCGCGTCTCCCTGGTGGAATAAAGGCGGTAATGAAAAACAGACAGTCACCAGAAACTACAAACTTTACAGAACTGGGGTTCATTTGTCTAAAACACTGTTAAAAGCAGAACATTTTTCCAATCATGTAACATGACAGTACTGAGACCTGAAACCCTTAGAGGGGCCTCCATTGCCATTAACACAACCGTAAAAGATGTATTACTAATATATTGTCACAGTCCTGCGGAAATATGGCTTGATTTGGAGGTGTTCATACTTGCTGTAGGCTAACTAGGGGATTGCCCACTGAAATGTGTGTCAAGAAACAATTAAGAATAGGTTTTCTAAATAAAACCAGTTTTCTCTCTCTCTACTTAGCTCATCTTCCTGCCAAGCTCTGGCATTGACCCATTTACAACTGCTGCTGCGCATGTTGGCACTAATACCATCTGCATTCTGATACCTTCATTAAACATTACTGCAACAACTCCATCAACGTGGATCCCATTTATGGTTGTCTGATTTGTTTCCATGGTGATCGCTGCTCCAAAAATGAGCTGTCAGTCATTAAGAATGGAGTCCAGTCAGGGAGCCTGAATCTGAGCATCATGTTCCTCATTAATCACGCATATTTATTTATTTAATTTACTGGTTGTTTAAGGAGTAGTTCATCTGGAAATGAAAACTCAATATGTATTCACCCTCATGTTGTTTCAGTTTTGGTTCTTCTGCTGTCTTTCTGAAGATTTTGTTTTTAAATCTCAAAAACAATGTTGACATGCATTAGAAGGAAAAAGGCAGACATATTCCAGAAGCTTTGCTTGTGCTTCACAAGCAAAAGAAAGTAATATGGAGAGACAAACCACAAACTGGCAACAGGATGCCCAAGGCTCATCGATGCACAAGGGCAATGAATGCTATCCCTCTAGTCTGAGCCAACAGAAGGTCTACTGTGTCACACAAAATTGTAATAATGATTTAATGGGAGGAATGGGTCACAACACATTGTCCTAAGTCCAGCCACACAACAATAAGTGCGTACTCACTCAGTGTGTAGTTGCCTTGAACCTTGCCGAAGCACGCTTGTCCCCCCTCCCATCTCCCCCGACAGCCTGCACTCATATTGCATCCAAGCCTGAGCACGCTTACGTCATCGATGTTGCGACTGTTCAGTTTAACAGAAGAGAAGCGCTCTCGCTCAGCACAGTGGAGATTTCTTTAGTATCGTTTTAGTCGTTTGGATGCAGTGACATGCAGTCAAATATTTTGCCGTACAGATCAGTCACTTTTGACACTCATAAATTATCGTTAAAGTCGTTGTGCTGCAGGTATTAGGGGGTTTGCTAAAGCTGCAGCTGACGTGCAGTCAGGGGTTTGCGTCTTTAAAACTACAACACTTTGCATTCATTGAACAGTAAGAAAGATTAATAAATCCATATGAAGCAGTCCTTTAAATGTCACGTCTCGTCTTCCGTTTCGGGCTCGGGCTGAGCCCAAGTGAACTGTGCTCTAGCCCACATCGTCCAACTGGGCCAGGGCCAGCCAACTGAACTGCGCCTGAGCCCAATTCAGAGCACCTACACTTCTCAAACGAACCGGTAAACGCACCTGGGCATGGTTCGGATAGCATAGGGTGAGTGCGCCCTAAGAGAACCCATCATGACCTCTGCCGAGTGTACTCTTGATCATCAAAACAGTGAGCATCAGACTCAGAATTACTGGGTCTGCCCATTCATGTGGATCTAAATTTGACATATGCTTTCTACCTCAATATTGCTCCAGAACATGTACATGCCTTCATGACAATGGTGTTCCCTGGTGGAAGTGGCCTCATTCAGCAGGATAATGCACTTTGCCACACTGCACACATTGATCAAGAATGGTTTGAAGAGCATGAATGTGTCACAACAAACAGTGCATTGCACTCTGCTGCATAGCCAGATCAATCAGAGTGCCCCGTGAAAATCTCTACTCAGTGATCATGTGAGCATTGGAACTGGACCTTGGAGCATTAGAACAAGGCCATCTAGTCATTTAGGGCCGGGACACACAAAGCTGACATATAAAACAACTAACAGATGAAAACCAACTATGTTGGCTTGCATATATTCCCATTTGGACCAATAAGTTGCCGGCAGTTGACGGAAATGTGAGCATGCATTTTGCTCCTTTGTGAGAAGATCTGTTTTTCTGCACCCACAGGGGGCAGTATTCTGTTTTCTTATTCCAAAAAAGGAAACTGGAAGATGAAATGTGCACAAAGTGTAAACAAAGCAGCGTTTTGTACCATTATTACAGTAATTGTCACTCAACAATGATGGATTCACTCATGTAAATATGTCTGATGTTCTGATAATCCATCACAATCTCACAGCAATTCGTAACTTTTTGATTTAGTGGCTAATTCGTATGAATTTGTAGAATCTCATTTGTATAATTAAGTAAGATTTGCTCATCCCCCAATGACAGTTGGGTTTAGAGGTGGGGTTGGGTGCCATGCCTCTGTTTTAAAATCATACATTTTCGTACAACTAAACTGGTACGAATTCGTACAAATTAGACATTAAACTGACAAAACGTAAAATAGTTATGTTTCCTTGTGAGATCAGGCTGGATAATCCATATCATTTGCAAATGTTTGAAAAATAAAGCAAAATTATAGTCACTTTCTTTGTTTTCCTTCTTGACTTTTTAATCTTGCGCTCTGATTTGTTGCTGAATAACCAATCAGAGCTCTCTGAAGCTGATTCTACATGCTGAATCAGAACAATTCAATCCGACGTGAACCCGATGAGAGGCGAGATCAAACACACCAAACTAACTAGCCGGACTGACGCTGCTCAATCATCGACTGTGGGCTTGATGTGTCTCAGCCTTTACATCAAATTAGACACCCATGTGTGTGCACCATTTGCCTTGGAAAGTGGTGCCATGGGAATGTACTGTTACTGCAAATCATGTGAACCTAAATTTGATTCATACTACGTTCATTGTTTCAAACCAGGTACACCAATGATTTGAAGAACATTTTAAAGAATTCAAGGTGTTGACCTGGCCTCCAAACTCCCCGGCCCTCAATATAACTGAGCATCTGTGAAATGTGCTGGATCCACAAATTTGATCCATGGCAGCTCAACCTTGCAACCTACAGGACCTGCTAAGGTAGCATCCGCCACAGATACAGTAACCTTCATGGGTTTTGTGTTTCTCAGCACACAGAGGAACACATAATAGCTCATCTGAATATTTATATCAACTGTATTGTGTGCATTTTTGTGTGCACAATTGACTATAAGAAACTTTACAAGTACATCAACTTACACTAACCCTAACCCCAACCCTAACCTCAACCTAACAGTCTACTTATAATTTAATGAGAATTCGTTGGCATGTAGATGCAAGTAACTTAAATCAATAACGACCATTAAAATAAAGTGTGACCTTTTTATTTTGTGTATTTTCATATTGTATAAAACAGATTTTAAATGAAATAATTTTAATGATTGCTTATAAGAAAAGTCAGCATTCTGAAGAAGTCGTTACATACACATGCGTGAAGCACCTTATCCATCAGAGCACTGGAGATGTTTCATTTCCACTTGGAGCCAAAGTATGTGAACCCGGCTGCTCAGTCTCAGCCAAATTGCATGCATGCACAACCCTCCTGTCAGGCTGCTGGATAATTAGCTGGTGCTTTTCTGGCAGGGGGTGGAGAACACCGAGGAGAAAGACCTGCGAAACTCTTTTGTCCCCTTTTTTGATGTCACATGCAACCCCTCCCCCGGCGCTCTCTATGACACGGCCACAGGTTCCTTTTCACCCCGCTTGTCCTCATGCATTCATGGGCATCATTCAGCAGGCCCCCGGCTTTTGTTGGGGTGAAATACCCATCAACCCCCTGATACGCTCGCACTCACCATATGGCTCCACCGAAAGACCCCCACTAAGAGTGAGGAAGATGGAGAGAAGAATGAGAGTAATGAAAAAAGATCTAAAGCTTCAGCAGCACATGAAATTGATTTTATTTTGGGCTCTTACAACTCACAGAATGGAGAAAGAAGGAGTGGGGTTTGAAGAGAACGAGTGGCAGGCGGAGGGAGAAATGCAAAGCAAGGGGGAACTGAAGGTTTTAGATTTATCATTGCATGCACTGATCAAAACTCAGCATGCTTGCATTTGGCTGTTCATTTAAAAGGTCTAATGCAAGCGCATGGTTCACAAAATAGAAATTAGAAAAAATGGTGGTGAAAACTAGTCATAGAACTGTTGTGTGTGTGTGTGTGCGTGCGTGCGTGCGTGCGTGCGTGTGTGTGTGAATTTATTAGATGCTCTTTAATGTTTGGTTCTGCATATAAAACTAAATACTTTAAGGTCCGCTTAATGAACAAATGATTCTTACACTCACTGGCCACTTTATTAAGTACACCTTACTAGTACCAGGTTGGACCCCGTTTGCCTTCAGAACTGCTTTAATCCTATGTGGCATTGATTTAACAAGGTACTGGAAATATTCCTGATGTTTTGGACCATATTGACATGATAGCATCACGCAGATTTCGGCTGCACATCCATGATGCAAATCTCCCATTCCACCACATCTCAAAGGCGCTCTATTGGATTGAGCTCTGGTGATGATTCTGAGATGATTTACGCATTATGACATGGCACGTTAGTAGCCATCAAAGATGGGTACACTGTGGTCATAAAGGATGGACATGGTCAGCAACAATACTCTATATTATTTTCTTTTGGCTTAGTCCCTTTAGTAATCCGCCAACTTATCCAGCATATGTTTTATGCAGCAGATGCCCTTCCAACTGCAACTCATCTCTGGGAAACACCCATACACTCTTTTCACACACATACACTACGGATAATTTAGCCAATTCAACTATAGCACGTCTTTGGACTGTGGGGAAAATGGAGCACCAGGAGGAAACCCACACCAACACAGGGAGAACATTCAAACTCAACACAGAAATGCCAACTGACCCAGCCAAGGTTTAAACCAGCAACCTTCTTGCTGTGAGTGATAGTGCTACCAGTGCGCCACCACGCAAAAAAAAAAAAAACAAAAAAAGAAGGAAATTGTTATTGTGTTTCAATAGGAAACTGATTCTAGTGACGGCTATAATTTTTTAAACAGTAAGTATTAAAGCTTGAATGGATGGATGGATGTGGATGGATATAAGGACTGATGGATAAGTAGATCTGTATGGAGATAGATATATAGAGCTTGAGCCCCGTATTTTTGTTAAAGAGCCACATGTGGCTCGTGAGCCATAGGTTCCCTACAACTACCACTGAATTAGAGTAATACAATGTTTGTAAGTTGCAATGCTGACTCAAATGTCATTACGTCATACACACAAAAATTATGTTTGCTTTTGTTGAAACTACATATTTAAATGAGCTGAAACACCACATATATTGAGAATTTTTAGGGGGACAATTTAATTGTTTTATGTTCAATCCACTTAAATTTGTAAAAACTAAGTAGTTAACTTCATGTTTCCCAATATAGATCAATTGTGTGAAATCCAGCATTTCTTGTTTACAGTTAAAATAACTGATGGTCCTGGTGGCGCAGTGGATAGAACGATTGTCTCACAGCAAGAAGCTCGCTGGTTTGAGCCTCGGCTGGGTCAGTTGGCATTTCTGTGTGGAGTTTGTATGTTCTCCCCATGTTGGCATGGGTGTCCTCTGGGTGCTCCGGTTTCCCCCACAGTCCAAAGCCATCCAGTATAGGTGAATTAAATAAGCTAAATTGACCATAATGTATGTGTGTGAAAGAGTGTGTATGGGTGTTTTCAGTTGGGTTGCAGCTGGAAGGATATCTGCAGCGTAAAACATATGCTGGATAAGCTGACGGTTCATTCCGCTGTGGCGACCACTGATTAATAAACGACTAAGCCGAAAAGAAAATGAATGAATGAATGAATAAATAACTACAATAAAGCAAAGCCTACTAAAGTAAAGCCTACTCACTCTTAAGCATCAAAACAAAAAGAAACAAGCAAGTTTTGCATATTCCTATTGAACTGGATGAATGAGACATTTCTATTGGACTGTTTTGAGGGCACAGTCGTGAGAGAGCACTCATGAAAAGATCTCAGGATTGGAATGACACGAAGGTGGGTAATTAATAACAGATTTGAATTTTTTTTGGGGGGGGGTTAGCTAATCCTGTAAGATCTATAGACTATCAGCCAATATTTGGCACAATTATCATGATGTAAAGAATCAAGGTAATTCATAAACAACAAGCATCCAAGAATCAATCATTTTATTTCATGATGTGTCAAAGTGTATTACACTCTCAGAATAAATATGCAAGCTGTCACTGGGTGGTACCTTTTCAAAAGATACATGTTGTACTTAAAGGGTACATATCCGTACCTTAAAAGTATGTATTAGTACCTACAAATTTTAAGAGGAACACTTTTGTACTTTTTAGGTACTAATATGTACTCTTGATGTATTAATATGGACCTTTTAGGTACAAATTGTACTTTTAAATAGGTACCAGCCCAATGACAGCTCACATACCTTTATTTCTGAGAGTGTATGATGACAATTGCTGAACCCCCATCTGTGATGCTTTCCTGACAGAAAGACTAACATATTTAAAACTTTTTTCAGTCTTCCATTAGGGGTTTCTTCACACCTCTGACAACAACCAGTTGGAGCACAGAGGCTCATCCAGGTTTTCAAACATGAAGAATTGGTTTTGGCTCTGCCATGAGGAATTGAAATGGCGGAAAGCTTGGTGAGCTATGGCAGAAACTTCTGCATTTATGATGTTTCCTCAAGGTTTGTTTACGCGGTTGTTTCTGGAAGTCAGTCTTTTCTGTCTTCTCAAGGACATCACATGTTGTTCAAAATGACAGTGATTGGTCAGGAGGCAACATACAGTAGTTGACACGTTTCTTGCCTGCAACATGACAAGAATTTAAAAGTCAAAATTGCACCAGCATTGTAACAAACAAATAACAAAAAAGAAAACATGTGGTTTGAACCCAACACCATTAATTCAGTGATAAAGCATACACTGAATAACAGTAATTTATTGTTTTATCATATTAAAATGGTCACTGTTATTGGTTAGCATACAGTGTATAAAAAAGTCTACACACCCCTGTGAAAATGCACTTGTAAATGTAAACTATACTCAAATCTTTTAGGTGCAGGGAACTAAAAATAAAAAACTAAAATAATTTGGTTGCATAAGTGCGCACACCTTCAAAGTATACTTTATTGAAGCAGTCTTTTTCGGTACGAGTCAATCAGCATGGCACATCTTGACTTGGAAATATTTGCCCACTCTTCTTTGCAAAAATGCTTCAAATCTCATGTGGACAACCCTCTTTAGATCACCCCACAATTTTCAATAGGATTCAGGTCTGGGCTCTGACTGGGCTATTCCACTTGAAGCCTGAAGGTTTTCTTCTATTAACTGGTATTTAGCATTGTTCATATTTCCTTCCACCTTTACTCCAACTGAAGAAAAGCAACCCCAACGCATGATGCTGCCACCACCATGCTTCACTGTGGGCATGGTGCTTCTTTGGTGATGTGCAGTGTTGTTGTTGTTTTTACCTTTTGAAACTATGACCAAAAAGTCCAACCTTGGTTTCATCAGAGCATAACACCTTTTTCCACGTCCCTTGGGAGAATTTAACTGGGCCTGGATATCCTTTGTAAGAAAAGGCTGCCATCTTGCCGCCCTTCCCCATAGCCCAGACATATTAAGAATACGGGAGACTGTTGTCACATGTATTACATGTATTGCCATGTATTGCCACCTAAAAGATTTGAGTTTGTTTTTTATGCAATTGTACAGGTTATAGTTTACATTAAAGGTGGAAAAAGTTTAACAGAGGTCAGCAGACTTTTTATATCCCCTGTGTGATTTTCAGTTAAAAGTTTGGATCTTACCAAAACTATCAGCTTTTATTCATTACTCTATTTAAGGGATAGGGGTCTGAAATAGAAATTAAGCCGAAGGAAAATGAACAAGTGTGCCATCATTTGCCAAAATCTATTACCGGAACATTATTCCACCCCATTTTGACATGTTATATCCACATATATTATTTGAAACAATCAAAATTCTTCACTTGGATATAATATACTTACTATTGATTTAGATTCACCCTCATTCACCAAATTTAATTGGATTCAGACTCCAAATTGAGACAAGGTTCCTCGTTTACGAGCTTCGCAGATATCCCTCTTTAACTTGGAACTGGTAAAAGTGTAAGATTACTGGCCGTGGTTTTCCTCCTGGAGCTAGTTTCAGAGCAAGGCTTCGATGTGCTCTATCAAGTCCCAGGATGTCCTTCGAAAAAGTGTAGGGGTTAAATCCCCAGCATCCTGGCCAAATTTGCCCACTAGCCTCTATCCATCATGGCCTCTTAACCATCCCCATATCATAATTGGCTTCCTCACTCTGTCTCCTCTCCACCAATCATAGATATATACACTAGATATCACATACGGACCCCGAGCATGCGTCAATAGCGCTGCCACATTTGTACAGGGCTCCCAGGACAAATGTCATTCAACCGCACTAGTCAAGACAGTGTGCCAACGTGAAGATGCTGGATTTTAGCACTGTGTACAGTTGTATTAATGAGCAAACAAAGAAAACAAAGCACAAAGGCAGAACATTTCATAGGTAAGATTTCGTTTTTACATTTTGTATGTAATGAACTTTTGTGCTAAACAAAGTAGCGTTATTGATAATACAATCACTTACTGCATTCACCATAAGGCAAAGTAGCTCAACTTGCACTAAATACTAAGCTTATGGTTTTTGGTAATAAAATAAGCAAACAACGTTATGAAATATGACATCAAGATGCTGCGTGCCAGAAATTTGTATTATTGTCTGCTCAGTGAACGAGTCACTCATAACAGAGATTCATTCACAAACGAATCGCTCCCTCTGTCAGAATGAGAAGAGAAAGCAGGAGAGGGGGTGTGTTTCAGGGACACAGATCAGATCAAATTTAACAGGGAGGGTGGTTGTACATTTCCATGCTCACAAACACTTGTTCTTTCTCAAATGTCCGTGCGGTCAACTTGTCCATCAATGTAGAAAAATGATGCAAAATTATAATTTTCGTAATTTAAAAAATTATTTGCATTAATGACCACCGGGGAAAACTCCCAATCATAGATATATGCATATCTGTGCATTTCTCTGGCTCTGGATAGCCACAGTCCTCCCCTGCACCTTGGTCTCGCATTCATTTCAATGGAGCGCTACCCTGTACAAAAATGGCAGCTCTATGATGCATCCTTTCATTAGACAACAACAGGGTAGGCGACATCTAATGTCCACCAATCAGCAGGTGTGTGATGTGGTGCTCTGGCGCAATATGGCTGTCAACGCGTCGTCCAGGTGGATGCTGCACACTGGTGGAGGATGAGGAGATTCACCCATTGTGTAAAGTGCTTTGAGGGTCTAGAAAAGCTCTATATAAATGTAAGGAATTATTATTAGTATTATTATTATTAATGTCGGCCATAGTTATGCTAGATGTTGACGAAAGCTCCTTGTCTTTTTCCACGTGTTTTTCCTTTAGCTTTTGACATGGCAGAGCGATCAAATTGACTGCAAAACGTTATGAAAACTGTCGTTAACCCTATAACTGCAAATAACAATGTCTAGTTAGACGATTATAAGTAAAAACTGTGGGAGCAAGGTGGAGCACGTCACTACACTGCATGCTTTATAACTGGAAGTCCCCTCGTGTCATGGTTGATTTTTATAAACATGCAAATGCCATATTTGCGTAATAATGTTTATGTCATGTCTCAAGTCGCATCTAATTGTTTATAAGTCTGCTGCGAGGCTAATTAGTTAGAAACACAAAAGCCCTAATAACCACTGGGTTGCTTTCTCAAGGTGATATGATAGCCATGTTGCTGTTTCACACAAACACACATGTCCGCTTCTCACATGGCTGAGCATCTGACTGCATTTGACAGATAGTCAGAGTGTGCGCTAACCCTAAGGGTGTGAAACCTGTGCATTGAGCCCCAACAGGTCATTCACACCCCAGAGGGCAAAAAGACACACAGCCCTACATGACTACCCATCCTGACCCATTTCCATCAGCTCTCATCAGATCAAACAGCACCAAACTACAACTCTCCATGTAGTCATTCCTTTCCTCTCTCCATATCTGTACGGTCCCTTATTTTCTGGCTCAGCCGTCGGCGGTGAATTGAGAGGTGAGAAAAGATTTAATCGCTCAAAGAGTGTTGTGCTTTTTTTCACCCTCCCTTATTTCTCTTGTTATTTTGTGTTTCTCTCCAAAGCGTAAAGTCCTGAACATGGTGCGGCAAAACAAAAGCGTGGTTAATGAGGGTGCTAAACGCAACACACACGTAGCTATTGCAGCAGTCTCCTGACAGCGCCACAGATGAAAGAAAGAGGAAGTAGCTGAGAGACAGCGCGGAGAAGGAGATGGAAAACACTGTTACAATGAGATCAAACCCTGCTTATGAGATCAGCTTGATGTTCAGTGAAAAAAAAAACACAATGCAATACATTAATGTATAACAACACATTTAGGTGGAGCAATGTTTCCGATTAACTCACTTGAGCAATGGGATCACATCACATGGTCGACTAATAATTTCTTTGCTCTTGGAGACTCACTATCCAGCAGAACAAGTCCAACCTGAATCAAACAAACCTGGATCAGTGATGGAATGAAAAGACTGGTACATATTGTAAAATGAAGGCTGGATGGCTGGATGGATGGATGGATGGATGGATGGATGGATGGATGGATGGATGGATGGATGGATGGATGAATGGATGGATAGATGGATGGATGGATTGGTGGATGGATGGATGGATTGATTGAATGGATTAATTGGACAGATTGATGGACTGAAGAATCAATACCAATAGATATATATATATATATCTATATATATATATATATATATATATATATATATATATAGATAGTATTCTATTCAGTTTGGACTGAATTCAATCTATTCAGTATATCTATTCAGTATATGGAGATATAAATCTCTAGATGGATGGATGGATGGATGGACTAATGGATAAATGGATATATGGATATATAGATATCTATCAGTATTATATTCAGTACTGACAGAATTTAGTCTATAGATAGATAGATAGATAGATAGATAGATAGATAGATAGATAGATAGATAGATAGATAGATAGATAGATAGATAGATAGATAGATAGATAGATAGATAGATAGATAGGTGTGTAGATAGATAGATTAGATAGATAGATACTGTTGTAGTACATTAAAAAATGTATATATTTGTAACTAAGGGGTTCTAATTAATAGCTCAAGCCACATAGTACCTAAAAAGTACAAAAGTAACCTCTTGAAATGTTTAGGTACTAATATATGCCTCTGAGGTACCAATGTAAAACCTTTAAGTACAAACATGTACTTTTTGAAAAGGTGCCACCCCAGTGACAGCTCTCGTACCTTTATTTCTGAGAGTGTAGATGTACTAATGGATAAATACTATAAAAAGATAGATAGGGGTGTGCGTAATCAGCACTGAATGATGGCAGTTTCTTATTTTGCACTCAGAAAACACAAGCAAATGATGTAATTAGGGGGAAAAAGAATTAACAGCAACCTGAGCTCACCCTGTCACAGCATTAACACTCCACCACGGAGAACAGCTTATTTCTGTTCTTAAGGACTAATTTGCAACTTTGATTTTCCACAAGTTGGGTGAAAAAATACCAGGTCGCGGTGCCCTTCAAGATGTGAAAATTGATTGTCTGTTTTGCGGCATCTTTTTCACTCTCTCGTTCTCCCACCCTCTCACTTTTCATAGTTAATGGAGTATTCATCGCAGCAGGTTTAATTTCACTCTTTCTTTTCTATTTCGCTTTAATTAACGGCGGGTTCCTCTAATCACTCTCTCTCTCTCAGCACCCCAACAAGCTAGAACGAAAGATCTTTACCCCCCACAGAGGAGGAGAAAAAAAAACGAGAGGGAAAAAGCTGCTATTATCTGTCTTTGTCCCTCTCATCTCTCCTTTCTCCACTCAGGCCTGTGAAAGGATCCTGTTTGTGTGTTGCGTTCAAAAGCCTGGAGGTCATCAAACACACCAACACTGAGGAGATGTGACCCTTCCACTGACACATGAACTTTAATTAAGTTCTATCTATCTATCTATCTATCTATCTATCTATCTATCTATCTATCTATCTATCTATCTATCTATCTATCTATCTATCTATCCGTCTGTCCGTCCATTCTTCCATCCATCCATCAATCTATCAGTCCGTCCGTCCGTCCGTCCGTCTATCTATCTATCTATCTATCTATCTATCTATCTATCTATCTATCTATCTATCTATCTATCTATCTATCTATCTATCTATCTATCTATCTATCTATCTATCTATCTATCTATCTATCTTACAGTTTATTGGTCCATCCAATCATTCTTCTGTTTCTTCTCCATCGATCTACTAACCAAACAGCCAACCCTCCATCCATCCATCCATCCATCCATTAATCCATCATTCATTGGTCTTGTTCTCAATTCATCCATCCACCAAGAAACCAGCCATCCATCAATCCATCTTGATTTAAATTAGTCTATCTAGCCATCCATCCATCTTGATGTCTTATCATCCATTGATTCATCCAGTCATTCATCTGTTTGTTCTCTATCGATCCACTAACCAAAGAACCAACCCTCCTTCCATTCATCCATCCATCCATTCAACCAACCAACCTTCCATCCATCCATCCATCCATGCATGCATCCATCCATCCATCCAAACAACCAACAAATCAACCTTTCATCCATCCATCCATCAATCCATCATTCATTGGTCTTGTTCTGAATTCATCCAACACCAAGCAACCAACCATCCATCAATCCATCTTTATTTATATTAGTTTATCCATCCATCCATCCATACATCCATCCATCCAGATGTCTTATCATCCATTGATTCATCCAGTCATTCATCTTTTTTGTTCTTTATCAATCCACTAACAAAACAACTAACCCTCCTTCTATCCATCCATTCATCCAACCAACCAACCAACCTTCCAATCATCCAATCAACCTTCCATCAACTCAATCCATTCATCCATTTAACCAACCAACAAACCAACCTTCCATCCATCCATCAATCCATCACTCTATCTATCTATCTATCTATCTATCTATCTATCTATCTATCTATCTATCTATCTATCTATCTATCTATCTATCTATCTATCTATCTATCTATCTATCTATCTATCTATCTATCAATCTATCTATCTATCTATCTATCTATCTATCTATCTATCTATCTATCTATCTATCTATCTATCTATCTATCTATCTATCCGTCTGTCTGTCTGTCTGTCTGTCTGTCTGTCTGTCTGTCTGTCTGTCTGTCTGTCCATCCGTCTGTCTTGATGTCTTATCATCCATTGATTCATCCAGTCATTAATCTGTGTTGTTCTCTATCCATCCATCCATCCATCCATCCATTTACCCACTAAACAACCAACCTTTCTTCCATCCATCCATCCATCTTGATTTAAATTAGTTTATTCATCTAAATATAGATCAATCTATCCCTCCATTCATCAATCCATCCATCCATCCAAACATCTATCTTGTTGTCTATTTTGTTGTCTTCCTTTCCCATCCATCCATCCTTCCATAATTTTTTCTATTGTCTGAATGTATAATAAATTAAAGGGTGGCCCTATGCTGAAATGTCTAGCTATGAAACATTATATTTCACAGTGTGATGTCTTTTATAATTTGTTTTGGAGGGAGCATGTAAGTAAGAATGCCCATGCTAGTGCCAACAGTAGCTAAATTCTACCCTAATTCATCATCGCCTGTTAGACAACAGTGATGCTAATACTATCAGTCTGCTAACATCTGTTGGCATGTGTGTTTCAATTCAACTATGACAGAGGCTACATGCACTATCATAGCCCAACATCTCCATATGCTATCTTAGTGAAGCATCTTCAGGTAAAGAGAGTTCAGCCATGCCTGTGATGGAAGCGCTATCGGCTGCTAGCATCTGGCAATGCTAGCTGCCATTCATCAATCATTAAGACAGTGTGGGTGAATGGGTAGGCAAACGTAGGGAAGGGGGATAACAAAATGGAGTCTTATCACCTGTATCTTATCAGCCCAGCACTAGGTGTTCCAGATTGATTGTAAATGTACAGTTGAGAAGCCATGAAAGTGGGACTTTACGAATGAGAGCTATAATAAGGCTATTAAAGCCTACAGGAACAGTATCTTTGCTGTGTACACCCAGCAGGCACACAACATCATAACATCATAACATCATAAGATGTTAATATTAGGTTAGATTTAGGTTGTGACGTCAGGTGACCAAAATTCAATGCCTAGCAGGTGTCTAAGAACACCGTTATTTTGACGTCCAATAGCAATGTCAAACTACGTAGATTTTTGGTTGATTTTAGGTTGATTTTAGGTTGTGTTGGAAAGTGACCAAAGTCCAACGTCTGATAGATAACTGATAAACAACATCAAGGTGTAGCATGATTAGACGTTGATATTTGGTTGATTTTAGGTTGATTTTAGGTTGGACATTGACATCGGCCTGACATTGGTTTCTGACGTCAACCTGATTTTTATTTCCAAACAAAATCCAACGTCCCCACAACGATCGGGTACGTTGGGGTACAACGTCAATATAACATCATGTTGACGTCCTGTGCCTGCAGGGCATGTATGTCAGATAACAGACAAAACAAACAAATCCAACACAAAGCTACGTAAAATTGCATGTGTGCTTTTCAATCCCAAAATTTGTCTCAATTCTATAATATTTTTTAAGAATGCAAAATTTTGAACATTTTAAAGTAAAATCATTCAAGAGACTTCTAAACATAATTTGTGTGTATAAGTGCCAACTTAAACTAGGCTATCCGAACCTTGCCTGGGCCCATTTGACCCCCATTTCCCGGCTCGTTTGACCGGAATGCGGTTCAGTTGACCGGTCTTGGCCCGTTTGGAAGAGGTGTGCTACAGCACGATTCAGTTGGGCTCAGGTGCGGTACACTTGTAGTGCAAAAGCATGGCTGAGTGCGAAACTGAAGACGCAATGTCCCTTTTATGTGACTGTTTCATTGTTTCGGACTGCTTTATTTATCATTCTTACTTTTCAATGAACGCAAACTGTCATAGTTTATCAAATATGCAAACCCCTCGCTGCATGTCAGCTGCACCTTCAGCAAACCTCCTAATACCTGCAGCACGATGAAAGTTATGATCATTTTTGAGCATCAAAAGTGGTGGATCTGTTCGGCAAAATATTTGACTGTGTGTCACTGCATCCCAAACGATTAAAATAATACAAAATTATGTAGCTAAAGCAATGTCCTCAGTGTTGAGGAAGAGTGCTTCTCTTCCTGTTTTCTTCCATCGTGCTCCGGCTCAGAAAGTAAAAATGCAGTGTGAGTGCAGGCCATTGGGGAAGAGGGGGAGGGGGGCACAAGCACACTTTGGTAAGGTTCAAGGCAACCGTAGTGTAAATATGCCCTAAAACTACACACAACAATGTCTACTTCATGAATCTTTCTTTTTAAAAAGTCAAATAACAGAGTATAACAAGTGTAAAAAAATATATCCATTGTTTGCCGCATCTATCTGTCAGTCCATCAGTCCATCTATCCTTATTGCCTCTCTGTCCATCTGTCAATCCATTCATCCATTTATCATCCATCCATCCATTCATTTCCCTGTGGCGACCCCTGATGAATAAGGCTAAGCCAAAGGAAAATGAATGAATTAATTAATTTTGCAAAAATATAAACAATGAATTCTCATCACTGTCAATTGATGAGAATTCAGTGGCTTCGTACCACTGGCTCCTCAGCCAAGCACACAAAGCAAATGTCTGAACCCCTGGTTCCTCTCGTACTTAGCGGAATGTCTAGCGCAACAACGGCCCGCATCAGTAGTGTAAAACTAACCTGTCTCATGATGGTCTAAACCTAGCTCACGTTCCCTGTTAGTGGGTGAACAATCCAACTGTCTATCCATTGTTTACTACATCCATCTGTCAGGCCATCAGTCAATCTATCCATATTGCCTCTCTGTACATCTGTCCATCCATCCATTCATCCATCCATCTATCCATCCATTCATTCATCCATGCATACATCCATCCATCCATCCATATGTTGTTTAAATGTGTGACATGGAAATGTATTTTAATGTATTAATTTAGCAAAAATATAAACCATTAATTCTCATCAACTGTCACTGAAAATTCAGTGGCTTTGCACCAGTGGCTCCTCAGCCGAGTGCACAAACCAAATGCCTGAACCCACAAATGTCTGAATCCAGAGCAACAACACTCCACATCAGTAGGGTAAAACTAACCTGTCTCACGACAGTCTAAACCCAGCTTACGTTCCCTGTTAATGGGTGAAAAAATCCAATGCTTGGTGAATTGTTCTTCACAATGATAGGAAGAGCTGACATTGAAGGATCAAAAAGTGACATGGCTATAAACGCTTGGCCGCCACAAGCCAGTTATCCTTGTGGTAACTTTTCTGACACCTCTCGCTTAAAACCCCAAAAGCCAGAAGGATCGTAAGGCCCCTCTCTCACAGTCCATACTCATACTAAAAATCAAGATCTAGAGTCAAGACAAATGTAATAATTTAAATGAGGACATTTGGGGAACTTTGGTTTCATACAGTGCCCCCATTGTGACGACCTTTGTAAAATTTATCTTTTTAAGCATAGCTAATACAGTAATTATATTATATATGCCAGCATCATTGTAGCAGCACAGTGAGTTATTTTGAAAGCCTGCTCCAATATTCCCTAATACAAACACAGTTGCTTTCCTTTCAGGTTACGTGTTAAAGATTTGTTTGAGACTTCTTGTTTTCTTGCACACCGTGTTTTGTTTTCATCCTCTTTGTTATTCGACATCTAGCATGCCAATCTCAGTGGAGCAGAAGGGGGCTCTGATCACGCTTCTCCGTGGATAACGAGATGAGGAGAGATCCATATACCACCCCAGAAGAAGAGACACAAAGACGGAGAGCTTGTTTTAATAGATCAAAGATGCTTGTTTCCCAAAATTGTTGCCTTTGGATGGGGCTTGGCAGTAGGCTC
Source organism: Danio aesculapii (assembly GCF_903798145.1). NCBI lineage: Eukaryota > Metazoa > Chordata > Actinopteri > Cypriniformes > Danionidae > Danio > Danio aesculapii. The sequence goes on from NC_079435.1 coordinate 47,895,085, forward strand.
ATAGAGATTTCGGAATAAAACATTTAGTTGGACCTGATGTAAGAGCTGTGATTCAAGTGAAGCCCCTTCAGTCGCTGCAGAACATCACACGGGCTGCTGTGGTCTCACATGCATGTTCACACTGCGCCGTTCTGGCTGTTTAGGATTTGTTTATGTTCCTCTGCCAAGCATTTTGATGTAAATGATGCACATTTCAGTGCTTGCCATTTTTATCCACATCTGCACTGGATATGCTGAAATTTTGATGCAATATTTCTCCAAGAGAAGCTGAGGCACATATGTAGCTAAACATGAAGTAGATCAGTGTTTTCATTTTCTTTCATGGCTCTTAAAGGAATAGTTCAGCTAAAAAACATCAATTTGTTCACCTTCAAGAATAACCAAAGAGCAGATGATAGACACTCACTTTTATTCCATAACATGATTTCAAGTAAGACATGTTCCTGGATCAACATCTATAGCACAAGTGTCAAACTCAGTTTCTGGTGGGCCGTAGCTCTTCCCAGTTTACTTCCAACCCTAATTAAACACATCAGATCAAACTAATGGAGTTCTTCAGGCTTGTTTGTAACCTACGGGTAAAGATGCGGCCACATTGGATTTTCTCTCAATAGACTTCTAGTCATAGCCACGTGAATGCATCAGACCGAAAACGCAAGTTTGTGCGTCAAGTTTCGCAGTTCACTGCGTTGCAAAGTTCAAGCTTGGTGAACTCTGACCTGCGAAATTGCATCACATGATTGCGTGAGACCAATCGAGGATCAAAACATGACCTCTCTGGACATAAATTTTAAATATGGACCAATCGCTCGCTTTTTTAAATGTCTAATCATCTTGTTTAATCCCGCCCCTTTTGAAAGCGCCGTATGACAGAATTTCACAAGCTTAATCTGTGGTGTGACTGTGGCATAAGTTTGTTGGACCACAGTTGGAACGAAACTGGTAAGGGCTGTGGCCATCCAGGAACTGAGTTTGACACCCCTGATCTACAGTATGTTGATCCTGGAACAACATTCCATTCAGAATTAAGATATATGTTTATCGTTTATGTTAGTTTAAGCTTACAGTTAGGTTTATGCACCTCTACATGAGTGTTATCCAACTATTGTTCCCCTCTAATTTGGGAATGATTTACAGTTATGGTTGGGTTTAGGGGTAGGGAATAGGAATGGATTAGATTTTCAAACAAAAATCCAGTATCGCATCATACTTGGCAAAATCATGACGTGCAACTCTTATAGTAGGACCAGTGTTGCGTAAGTTACTTTAAAAAGGTAATTCAGTACTAATTACATCATTAAAATTGTATTTAAATTACTTTTTAATTACTTTGTAATTACTTAATAAGTATTTTAATTGCTTGACTCAATCCTAAAATCCACACAAATCCCAACGCATAGACAAAAGTAATTAAATTCTTAATTATTTAAATTTGAGTCAAACGGGACTGAATTCATACCATATATTGTCATGAGCTAATTTCTAAACAGATTTTTTCTTAAGTATATGCAATTGTATTGATTAATGTAATCTTTAGTTGAAAAACTTACTTATTCTGCTATATATACACTCACCAGCCACTTTATTAGGTACACCTTACTTGTACCGAGTTGGACCCCTTCTACCTTCAGGTACTGAAAATGTTCCTCAGAGATTTTCCATATTGACATGATAGCATCACGCAATTGCTCCAGATTTGTTGGCTGCACATTCATGATGCCAATCTCCTGTTCCACCACATCCCAAACTTGCTCTATTGGATTGAGGCTGGTGACTGTGCAGGCCATTTGAGTACAGTGAACTCATGTTCAAGAAACCAGCCTGAGATGATTTGCGCTTTATTAAATCACCACCACAAGCGTGAACCATTGATACAAGGCAGGATGGATCCATGCTTTCATGTTGTTGACGCCTAATTCTAACCCTAGCATCTGAATGTCACAGCAGAAATTGAGGCTCATCAGACCAGGCAACCTTTTTCCAATCTTCTGATGTCCAATTGTGGTGAGCTTGTAGCCTCAGTTTCTTGTTCTTAGCTGACAGGAGTGGCACCTGGTCTGGTCTTCTGCTGCTGTAGCCCATCTGCCTCAAGGTTAGACGTGTTGTGTGTTCGGAGATGCTCCTCTTTATACCTCGGTTGCAACGAGTGGTTATTTGAGTTACTATTGCCTTTCTATCAGTTTGAACCAGTCTGACCATTCTTCTCTGACCTTTGACATCAACAAAGCATTTGCGCCCACAGAACTGCTGCTTCCTGGATATCATCTCTTTTTTTGGACCATTCTCTGTCAACACTAGAGATGGTTTGGTGTGAAAATCCCAGTAAGTCAGCAGTTTCTGAAATTCTCAGACCAGCCCATCTGGCACCAACAACCATGCAACGTTCAAAGTCACTTAAATCTTGTTTTCTTCCCCATTCTGATGCTCGATTTGAACTGCAGCAGATTGTATTGACCAACATGTCTACTTGCCTAAATGCATTAAGCTGCTGCCATGTGATTGGCTAGAAAAAAAAATACTATTACTCTACTTTACTGAATTGACTTTTACAGGACTGTTGAATTTATGTTCAGTGTTTAAGCATGTATATAACTGTTATTAAATGACCTAAAATGAAAATTAATCTCTTTCTATAGTTACTTCGTAACTAGTTACATTCCAAACTGAGTAGGACAAAATACTATGGATGAAACTGCATGTGAATATTGCACATATGTATTCTATTGTGTTCAACAGAAAGAAGAATGTATATTAGCACACATTGTTTTATATTCTTAAATGTTAATGAGGTCATGAGAGTTGCAGGTTGCTTATTATGCAGCTTTTGTTCAGAAGAAATAGTAAGCATTGAATTACCATGGGTCATGGTAATATTATTTTGGTTGAGATTTTGTTTTCATAATATATTGAAATTTCATGTACGCCGTTTTTTCAGCAAAGCGGATTTGACCCACAGGTCATGTTTACTGTATGATGCACATTTAAAAAGAGACTCATTATGCAGTCGTTTCTTAATGGCCTAGGTGATTATCTGTGAAGCTATGTGGTATTGTAAGGAATGAACATCTAGCTAATGAACTGTGCTAAACATATTTTGACCAATCATCTGATGAAAATGGTTCTACAAATTACATATCAAGCTAAATATTTATATTTTTTCTCTCTTTTTTATTTTCCTGCTTTCTTTCTGATTCTGCCTTCACCGTCTGTTTGCGTCTGGAGGTTTAGGTTGTTAGTGAGGGAGAAAAGCGTATTGTAATCAATATTTTAAAGAATATTTTAAGGGCTTTCTATGATTGGCTCAATTCTTTTAGAGTTACCATGTTTGCTCATTTTACATTCGAATGCATGAACAGCATGAACATTCATTGTATTGATCTGTCTGTCTAGTTGTCCATTTATCCATCCATCTATCTTGTTGTCCATCCATCATTGAAGGACAGTCCTTGATTTTATCCATTGGGAGTTGATTTAATCATTAATTCTGTGAATGACAGGAAATATTTGAGCTACCATTTTTAAAAGAAATATTTTCAAAGGAATTGCATATTATTATTAATTTATTCATTTGATTTTAATAATTTATAGAAACAACATGTATTGATGTGTCGTTCACAGGTCAGGAATGATTTTTAAGAAAGCAAAGAGGCTCATTAAAAATTTTAAGTATATCTACTTATTTGTCAGTGTGAAAAATGATCTATTGACTTAGGTTTTTATGTAAGTTAACTATTTTAATTCATTTAATTCACCATATTTTGCTTGGCTGTAGTGCAAGGAAATGAAATACAGCCATTTTAGGACTTGGAGCCAAATTTATGTTGTTGGATACAATGACGGTTGACTGAATAAATTATCAGGTCAGCCTTTTCTGCTTGTATTAAGAACATTTGGAAGACTGTAAAAAAGCCGACTTTATTTGACTTTACCAAAACAAAAATGAGTAAACCTGTTGCTTTAATATAAAAGTAAAGTGCTTTAAAATATAAAGTAAAGAAAATATGTGCATAAATATAAAAATACATTAAAATTAACTTAACAGTTTCAAGTTACAGCTGGTTTACTCACTTTAAGTTCACTTTTAGTTGCTTTTAAGGAATTGTGTTTAATCTGTTTTTTAAAGTAACAAATTTATAACCAAGATTATTTTTAGTAAATTTTTGTAAAATAACTAACCTATTTTTAGCCTATTTTTAATGGCCACCGTCAGCTGTTCCTACACACATGCTGCGATCATGTTTCAAAATGGTTCAGCTTTTACCACTGTGTGGATTAATTCTGAATATGTGTCATGGTTAAGAATAGAGCAATATGCTGGTGTTAAACTGCATTGCTTTAATGCACTCCTGCTTTGAGCTCACACATACACTCTGCACTCTGACTACTTCAACAATGTTGATAAGCCATGGTGGGCATTTCTCTCTATCTCATGCTGAACATAGTCGACCAATGGCAATAGGCTGGGTCATCAGACAAATTACTACAGATTAGCAACGTGCTAAAGAGGGGTTTGGGAACAAATTAATCGCTGAATGAATCATATGAGAGTCGTTGGGATAGTTAGATCAAAATAAATGCATATTATAAGACAATGAAAGTGAAAATGAAAAATATGATTTTATATAATGCAAAATAGGGGCTCTTTAACTGCTGTCTTTGGTATTGTATATGGAAATAACAATTTGTCAAAAAGTGAATTGGACTGCTTTGCTTTTACTTCTCTTTTGGCAAGATGCTTAATTTTAATAATTTGGAAACATTAATTTCCCCCTTCTTTTAAACAGTGGGCCAATTTTGTGTTGCATTCCATTAGTTTGGAAAGATAAGACTTAATTTAAATGGTTTTGGGTCCAAGTTCACTGCCATGTGGCGTCCTTTTATAAATTATTTCCAAAGCCAAATGTAATTGTAAGTGGACAAAATGATGCTGATGCTGTCAGGTTTTGTTTGTATTGTACTGATGTTGTTTTTACTTTGTTTATATGTACACAATGTTAAATCACTATGTTTATATGTATGTTGTGTTTTTAGTTATGTTGATTAGTCATTGTATGTTTTTGACTATTTAAATAATTAAGGGGGGGGGGGGCTAAATAATCTGCCAATGGGGTAAGCAAAATAATCTTGTTTTTCCTTTTTTTTACTTACCCCATTCGCAAATAATTTAGCTTGTTTTAAGGAAAAACTTTTTTTTGGCATATTATTTCTTAAAAGAAGAAAATATGTTTTGCTTGTCTAAATTGTACTTGATTTAAGAATTTGGTCACACTTTATTTTTATGGTCCGTTTGTTGAATTTAAGTTACATTGCAACTACATGCCAACTAATTCTCATTAGATTATAAGTAGACTGTTAGGTTGGGGTTAGGGTGAGGGTTAGTGTAAGTTGACATGTACTTGCAAATGTTTCTTGTAGTCAGTTAAATGTCTGTTGAAGGAGCAGTATCAACAGATATTAAACAGACAGTTTACTAATACTCAAATGGACCATCAAAATAAAGTGTTACCAATAATTTTTAGATATTTGGACTATAAACAAGACTATCTAAATAAGAAAAGCAGCATGATCCATTTTTAGTATCATTATTTCAATGAGAAGGTCATTTCATCTTCTCCATATGACCTTAGAAAAATGCCTGAGTGCGTAAATAATGATTGAATTGTTATTTTTAGATGAACTGTCCCTTTAACGTTCATGTTTTAACCAATGTCACCTGGTACATATAAGACCTAGCAACATATGTATAAATATCCAACCCTTATTTAAATTAAATGTGCAGTCTACGGTGATACCCATTGCACACTGCACAGCCCACACGTTGACTTGATCTAAAAACAGAAACATGTTAAGTGCATGCAGCTGAATGATGAAGCCTCTGTCTCTTGTCCAGGCCACCTAGGGACTCCTAAACCAAATCAACCCGTAGGAGCCTCACTTCTCCGCTGCCGAGCTGCTCTCCATTCCTTTACCCACAGCTGTAAATCTGGCCTCTAACAAACTTACACAGACCGCCTGATACATGTAACCCAGGAACCTTTGCTCACACGGGAAACACAGAAGAGTTCGGGCCCCCGCTGTTTAACTACCTCTGCTGGAACGCCCTCGGCTAGCATGTGCTGTTGTTTTAAAACTCACGTTTTTTGGCCGCTCGCGTCTCCCTGGTGGAATAAAGGCGGTAATGAAAAACAGACAGTCACCAGAAACTACAAACTTTACAGAACTGGGGTTCATTTGTCTAAAACACTGTTAAAAGCAGAACATTTTTCCAATCATGTAACATGACAGTCTACTGAGACCTGAAACCCTTAGAGGGGCCTCCATTGCCATTAACACAACCGTAAAAGATGTATTACTTAATATATTGTCACAGTCCTGCGGAAATATGGCTTGATTTGGAGGTGTTTCATACTTGCTGTAGGCTAACTAGGGGATTGCCCACTGAAATGTGTGTCAAGAAACAATTAAGAATAGGTTTTCTAAATAAAACACAGTTTTCTCTCTCTCTACTTAGCTCATCTTCCTGCCAAGCTCTGGCATTGACCCATTTACAACTGCTGCTGCGCATGTTGGCACTAATACCATCTGCATTCTGATACCTTCATTAAAACATTACTGCAACAACTCCATCAACGTGGATCCCATTTATGGTTGTCTGATTTGTTTCCATGGTGATCGCTGCTCCAAAAATGAGCTGTCAGTCATTAAGAATGGAGTCCAGTCAGGGAGCCTGAATCTGAGCATCATGTTCCTCATTAATCACGCATATTTATTTAATTTAATTTACTGGTTGTTTAAGGAGTAGTTCATCTGGAAATGAAAACTCAATATGTATTCACCCTCATGTTGTTTCAGTTTTGGTTCTTCTGCTGTCTTTCTGAAGATTTTGTTTTTAAATCTCAAAAACAATGTTGACATGCATTAGAAGGAAAAAGGCAGACATATTCCAGAATAGCTTTGCTTGTGCTTCACAAGCAAAAGAAAGTAATATGGAGAGACAAACCACAAACTGGCAACAGGATGCCCAAGGCTCATCGATGCACAAGGGCAATGAATGCTATCCCATCTAGTCTGAGCCAACAGAAGGTCTACTGTGTCACACAAAATTGTAATAATGATTTAATGGGAGGAATGGGTCACAACACATTGTCCTAAGTCCAGCCACACAACAATAAGTGCGTACTCACTACAGTGTGTAGTTGCCTTGAACCTTGCCGAAGCACGCTTGTCCCCCCTCCCATCTCCCCCGACAGCCTGCACTCATATTGCATCCAAGCCTGAGCACGCTTACGTCATCGATGTTGCGACTGTTCAGTTTAACAGAAGAGAAGCGCTCTCGCTCAGCACAGTGGAGATTTCTTTAGTTATATCGTTTTAGTCGTTTGGATGCAGTGACATGCAGTCAAATATTTTGCCGTACAGATCAGTCACTTTTGACACTCATAAATTATCGTTAAAGTCGTTGTGCTGCAGGTATTAGGGGGTTTGCTAAAGCTGCAGCTGACGTGCAGTCAGGGGTTTGCGTCTTTAACAAACTACAACACTTTGCATTCATTGAACAGTAAGAAAGATTAATAAATCCATATGAAGCAGTCCTTTAAATGTCACGTCTCGTCTTCCGTTTCGGGCTCGGGCTGAGCCCAAGTGAACTGTGCTCTAGCCCACATCGTCCAACTGGGCCAGGGCCGGCCAACTGAACTGCGCCTGAGCCCAATTCAGAGCACCTACACTTCTCAAACGAACCGGTAAACGCGCCTGGGCATGGTTCGGATAGCATAGGGTGAGTGCGCCCTAAGAGAACCCATCATGACCTCTGCCTAGTGTACTCTTGATCGTCAAAACAGTGAGCATCAGACGCAGAATTACTGGGTCTGCCCATTCATGTGGATCTAAATCTGACATATGCTTTCTACCTCAATATTGCTCCAGAACATGTACATGCCTTCATGACAATGGTGTTCCCTGGTGGAAGTGGCCTCATTCAGCAGGATAATGCACTTTGCCACACTGCACACATTGATCAAGAATGGTTTGAAGAGCATGAATGTGTCACAACAAACAGTGCATTGCACTCTGCTGCATAGCCAGATCAATCAGAGTGCCCCGTGAAAATCTCTACTCAGTGATCATGTGAGCATTGGAACTGGACCTTGGAGCATTAGAACAAGGCCATCTAGTCATTTAGGGCCGGGACACACAAAGCTGACATATAAAACAACTAACGCAGATGAAAACCAACTATGTTGGCTTGCATATATTCCCATTTGGACCAATAAGTTGCCGGCAGTTGACGGAAATGTGAGCATGCATTTTGCTCCTTTGTGAGAAGATCTGTTTTTCTGCACCCACAGGGGGCAGTATTCTGTTTTCTTATTCCAAAAAAGGAAACTGGAAGATGAAATGTGCACAAAGTGTAAACAAAGCAGCGTTTTGTACCATTATTACAGTAATTGTCACTCAACAATGATGGATTCACTCATGTAAATATGTCTGATGTTCTGATAATCCATCACAATCTCACAGCAATTCGTAACTTTTTGATTTAGTGGCTAATTCGTATGAATTTGTAGAATCTCATTTGTATAATTAAGTAAGATTTGCTCATCCCCCAATGACAGTTGGGTTTAGAGGTGGGGTTGGGTGCCATGCCTCTGTTTTAAAATCATACATTTTCGTACAACTAAACTGGTACGAATTCGTACAAATTAGTCATTAAACTGACAAAACGTAAAATAGTTATGTTTCCTTGTGAGATCAGGCTGGATAATCCATATCATTTGCAAATGTTTGAAAAATAAAGCAAAATTATAGTCACTTTCTTTGTTTTCCTTCTTGACTTTTTAATCTTGCGCTCTGATTTGTTGCTGAATAACCAATCAGAGCTCTCTGAAGCTGATTCTACATGCTGAATCAGAACAATTCAATCCGACGTGAACCCGATGAGAGGCGAGATCAAACACACCAAACTAACTAGCCGGACTGACGCTGCTCAATCATCGACTGTGGGCTTGATGTGTCTCAGCCTTTACATCAAATTAGACACCCATGTGTGTGCACCATTTGCCTTGGAAAGTGGTGCCATGGGAATGTACTGTTGACTGCAAATCATGTGAACCTAAATTTGATTCATACTACGTTCATTGTTTCAAACCAGGTACACCAATGATTTGAAGAACATTTTAAAGAATTCAAGGTGTTGACCTGGCCTCCAAACTCCCCGGCCCTCAATATAACTGAGCATCTGTGAAATGTGCTGGATCCACAAATTTGATCCATGGCAGCTCAACCTTGCAACCTACAGGACCTGCTAAGGTAGCATCCGCCACAGATACAGTAACCTTCATGGGTTTTGTGTTTCTCAGCACACAGAGGAACAACATAATAGCTCATCTGAATATTTATATCAACTGTATTGTGTGCATTTTTGTGTGCACAATATAGCAATAAGTAAAAAGGTAACACTTTATTTTGATGGCCCATTTGAGTATTAGTAGACTGTCTGCTTAATATCTGTTGATACTGCTCCTTCGACAGACATTTAACTGACTATAAGAAACTTTGCAAGTACATGTCAACTTACATTAACCCTTACACAACCCAAACCTAACAGTTTACTTATAATCTAATGAGAATTAGTTGCAATGTAACTTAAATTCAACAATAGAACCATCAAAATAAAGTGTGACCAGTAAAAGTGTCAATATAGAAAAGTAAATTTGCTTTCATAAAGGATTCCTTATTGTCTGAACTAGCCAACAACACTTTTTCTCATTCTTTATGTCTGTCTTTAATTCCACTTTCCCTCTCTCCTTCTCATTCTCTCAGTCCTCAGAAAAAGCCACCTCAGCAGACATCAGTGTCAGAGTGATTTGTCCTGGGTGACGGTGCTTGAACTGGGGCTGAGAGGTTGGTATTACTCACTGCCAGTGTGAGCGAGCGAGCGAGCGAGCGAGAGAGAGAGAGAGAGAGAGAGAGAGAGAGAGAGAGAGAGAGAGAGAGAGAGAGAGAGAGAGAGAGAGAGAGAGAGAGAGAGAAAGAGATTTGTATGGGTGTGGTTTTAGGGAGGTACATGACATTGTCTCTTAGTTTTAAAAAAATCTGGATTAAGGGTAACCAATTTCTCTTAATGAAAGAAGAGAAGTATTTAATTTATTGTTTTGGAATTTCTATTGTAATTTCAATTCAATTGTCATTAGGCCAAGTAGAGATCAAAAAGAGGGCAAAAAGATACACTGTTGTCTCTTGCTGTATCTATTTCTAAAGGATAGCCTATATATACCTCAAGGGTACATATTAGATCATGTGGGTGTACATTTTAAGAAATCTGTCCCAGTGGCAAAGTGTAATTTTTTTTTTTTCTGACAGTGCAGTATTAAACAAGATGAATAAAAAATGTAGAGCATGGTTCCCAGTAGGACTATTATGGTTGCCAATGGAATTAAATGTCCATTTATCATTTTTATATAGTAACTGCAGTAAAGCACATATATACATAGGACATTCCCTATTTAATAAAGTAGAACATCATTAAAATGATTCATTTAGCTACTTGTATAATTAATTTAACTGAATCAGTAAGAAGCTGGGTTCTATTAAAGATATGACAGCATCCAATATGGGAGAAAATTGCTTGAGAGTTTTATACAGAAGAATCTCACTATCACATTAGCATGCTTTGAGTACGGGGTTTGATTCCAAATGGCGATACAATTTTTAGACCTTTTTTAGAAAATAACTTTTTAGTTAGAAACTAATTCAAACACATACCCAGGGCTTTTCATTCATACAATATGCAAATTTAAATTTCAGTCAAATATTAATGGACAGTACTATTAAGCTTTGCACTGTAAGCATAAACTCTCACTGGCAGCATTAGCAACTCAGTGTATAGCCGAGGGTGGCCCTCGAGTGCAGCTGTCATATCATTTCCACAAATTAGCCTGTACATACACTAACTTGTGGTTTATAGCGGGGCTGGATTACCATAGTGGGCTACTGTAATAAATGTGTCGCCCTTGCCGCGACACAAAGCTCAATATGGTGCTTTTAAGACCACGCACTACATGCATCACGCGAGCAAACGGGCTCCGGAGTCTTGTTATCCCGCTCAACGACTCATAAAGCAGTAAAGGCCCGTCTCAGCTGAGGGGGAGAGAGCTAAGTTTGCTCTGTGACCCAGTATGAATAACAATGCGCATTGTCAGACCTTTGTGACCGGGGGTCTATTGAGAAAGCGAGACTCAGCCCGCCTTTAAAGAGAAAGCGCTAATCGAATGAGGGATAATGAGACAGACGAGGCGACAGATGCTCGCGTGCCTTTACAACGCGACGCGCGCGCGTTCACGTGCATTCCAGCAACAGTGAAAGCAAAGTTCGGCCGCGCGAGTTTGCAAGCCAACCTCATTTGGCCCGCGCTCCACCTGCTGTGGCTTTTGTTTGTTTGAGGAAGGACATAATATCAATGACAAAAGTTGAATTCGTGGTGTGGTTTATGGCTCCTGCGAGGAATGCGCTTCTGTCAGGGAGATTGAGACGTAGCGCTCCCGTATGGTGTCATAAAGTTGTACTGACACCAAAAATGCAGATGTTCCTCGCTCGGTGACTTGTTCATTATGCCATTTGAATTCAATCATCATCACATACTGTCTTTTTGAGCTAGTGCTAAAAATATTTAAGGCTGTAAGCGTCAAAGTTACACCTGTCTCTCGAGTTCGCTTTCCACTTAAATGTATTTGTTTCATTACCATATTGTTCGCGAGTTTTTAAATAGGTTATGTCAGATGAGGGATTTCTTTTTTCACTCTTTAAAGCCAGACCGTGTCTAAGTGCATTAGCCTGTGCATCTGTTTTTACTTATCGCACTTCTTTTAGACTGTGATTTTTCATGCAACACTGCGGGCATTCCAGAACCCCTGAAATTCACCAAAGACTTTGACGTCTTTGTTCAGGCAATGTGATTAGAGCAGAGGTAATTGCATTAAGGCTTCGGAGCCAAAGAGAGCGCTCGGCCGTATCAAACCTGGTTAAAATCGCCCTGCTAAAATTGGCCGGGCGAAATGCAGACGATTCGCAAACATGGTGTCTTATGAAAAGAATAAACTGCACAAAGAAAGCGGCGGGGTCAAACGTGCGCCTTCTGGTACCTCTGCAATTTCCCCGGTAATCACTTTCCCAAACAGTCGCTAGAATACCCTAGTGTCTCTGCATGGCCCTTTTTGGTTTGTCAAATCACATGGAACCCCAGAGTTGGGAGAAGAGGAGCAGCATTTGTGTCAAATCTGTCGCCAAAGGGCTTTTTATTAATCCAAGCCCAACTTCTGTGGGTTTGATATGGTTGGCTACATTTCCACGGGTTAACATATCACCATGGGAATTTGAGTGAGAGTAAGGAAATAGGCCATTTAATGTATTTTATTCATCCGTTTGCCCGTAAGCGTGATAGAGCAATTGAATTGTCCCCGTTTTTACACTTTCAAACTGAACTAATTTCTCTCTATAGTTTAGACTCACAGAAAGCCTTTTCTCAAAAAGACAAGCATGACCCATACTCAAATGCAAATGACCCGGTCCAGATGACTCGGTCCAGACTGCGCATGTTCTTCTTAAAGCCTTTACATGGATGTTAGGTTAATACATTTTGCGGGAATCACACCAAAAGACATGCAAGCGATGTAAAACGGTGTTATTCACGTGCGCAGAGCTGTTTGTGCGTGTGAGCTAGATCTTCACTCATTCATCTGAACAAGTGATTCGACACACGGCTTAAGCTTAAATATATATGCCAGATGACGAGTCAGTAACGCGTGAGAATACTTTAACCCCAAACAAGTAAAACGGGTGATACTAAACGGATTTAAGAAAGACACTTAAGCAGTTTCAAACATATCGACAGCTGATGCAAAGATTAGTCTAGACCTCCAAAAATGAATTATGATTTGTAACCATCTACGGAGTGTTTAACGCCAGTTTAACCAATTAGAAATGAGCTGCACGAGATGTGCACCACTTGTGTGAGAAGTTGTACTATATACACTTGGAAATTAATAAAAAAATTAATTTAATTTCCTATCATGTTGACACACATTACATTATAAGTGACCCTGTGTTTTAATGAATCAGCAATCTCCTATTCTCCAGACAGTGAAGAATATTTGACTAGCATTTGGCACACTCATGAGAGTAACGCACACACACACTGTTTTGGCTTTCCGTCTTTTAAATAATGCATACAATAAGCATACTGTTCAAATGAAGTATTGTATCCCTTAAACTAACATGACCCATAAACTTAACCCTCACTGAAATAAAATAATTGTTTAATTCCCACAACCATGTGATGCTTGATCGGGACTGTATTTATTAAATTACTTATTGTATTATTTTGCAGGATGATAAAGTAGCAGAAAAGCAAAGGGAATGATAAGAGGAACAGGACTGGAAACCCATGAGCACAACAGCCCTTTATATGTTAGAGCAACACGCGACCCTCTGTGCATAATAATGTAGCCTATATTTTTTGGAAACTATTAGTGTTATAAATACGAACTAAATAAGATCCTTCAGGGTGCCAAATTGGTAAAATACTCTGAACTTCAGATAAGTTTTTAAAGTTGTGATAAATATTCTATTTTTTTTTTAAGTCTTGAAGGATCTTGTTGGGTTTTTCTTTTAAATATGCCCGTGTTATGTTCTCTAGCTATGTTCACTCTAAAAGATAACCTGTCTTAGCCTATTAATATATTACATGTTTAATCCTTTGTTTATCTATCTATCTATCTATCTATCTATCTATCTATCTATCTATCTATCTATCTATCTATCTATCTATCTATCTATCTATCTATCTATCTATCTATCTATCTATCTATCTATCTATCTATCTATCTATCTATCTATCTATCTATCTATCTATCTGTGTGTGTGTGTGTGTGTGTGTGTGTGTGTGTGTGTGTGTGTGAGAGAGAGAGAGAGAGGGGGGGGGGAGTGATATATGCATATTATAAATAGTTTGTTAAGATAAGTTAATGTGTAGACAATAAATAAATAAATAAATAAATAAATAAATAAATAAATAAATAAATAAATGGTGATGGGTGATGGGTTAAAACAATGAGATACATATTTGTTTTACAAAATAGCTGCAGGTTTAATTCTATAAATGAGATCATATTAAAAAATGAAGTTTTCTGTAGCTACACAAAGCTACTAAACGGACATTCTGCGTGGTGTGATCTAAAATGAATAGATTTTATTGACAGTCATCTAGAGGGAAAGTTCAGCTCGAGTTATTCTTAAATTTTGCTCTCTCATCCTTTGTTGAAACGCGTTCAGGAGAGGGAGAGAGAGGGGGAGAGAGACCCCAAAGGGCGGAGTTATCCACTTCCTTTCTCCTCTTCATTTAATTGGGATCTATAGTGGCTCTGTGTTGAATGGTCAGTTGCAGAGAGAAGGGGCAGCCCTTGATTTAGGAGAAGCGTTTTATGTGAAGCCGTGGCACTAAAGGAGGCTTTGCTATTTTGGGTTAGTCAGTCAAAGAGTGTGTTCAGACAGCGGGAGACAGATACGCGCGCGCACAGGCTCTCCAGACGGAGATTGCGCTTACAGTCTCTTGATACGCGCAACAGATTTCTCCTTAGTGACAGAGGGATATGCGCTTTTGCTTTAAATGCTATTGCTTGACTTATGCTTCTGCACACTGATGTTTTTGCAAGACCTATTTTTTGTCGCCGGAACCTTTAGAGAAGACGTTTTTCTTTCGGATTGTGGATGTTTGTGAGACCATAACAACGCATGTGAAGGACTGAGACAGCACAACAAAGGAAGCGACAATCATTCTGAGAGTATATTTTTGCAGTGCCTGACGGAACCCAACATGGAGACCAGCAAGGGCACAGTACTCAGCGCCACTTTACTCAAACTTGCTCTGCTCATGACATTGGCAGGGTACACCACGGCTAAAACTCTGAAATACCAAGTTTATGAGGAGCAGAAGGTGGGTACTGTGATAGCCAGACTTCGAGAAGATGTCGCTGATGTTTTGTCCAAACTTCCAAGCTCGATTCCGTTACGATTTAGAGCCATGCAGCGGGGCAGCGCGTCGCTTCTTTCGGTGCGCGATCAGGATGGAGAGATCAGCATCAGGACCAAAATAGACCGCGAGAAACTGTGTGAAAAGAATCTCAACTGCACTATCGAATTTGACGTTCTCACTCTCCCCACGGAGCACCTACAGCTGTTTCATATTGAAGTGGAGATTTTGGATATTAACGACAATGCGCCACAGTTCGCGCGCCCCGTCATTCCCATAGAGATCTCCGAAACCGCCGCCGTGGGGACGCGCATTCCCCTTGACAGCGCCACCGATCCAGACGTCGGGGAGAACTCACTGAACACATACTCTCTGACCCCGTCTGACTTCTTTAAGATTGACATTCTAACCAGAACCGATGGTGCTAAGTACGCAGAGCTCGTTGTGTTAAAAGAGCTGGATAGAGAGGTGCGAGCGAGCTATGAACTCCAGCTCACAGCCTCAGACAGGGGCGTTCCCCCAAAATTTGGAACAACGCTCCTGAAAATCAGCATAGCTGACTCAAACGACAACAATCCGGTGTTTGAAAAGCCATCTTATGTGATCAACTTGCTTGAAAATTCCCCTTTAGGCAGTTTGCTTATTGATCTGAACGCCACTGACCCAGATGAAGGGACCAATGGGAAAATCATATACTCTTTCAGCAGTCACGTGTCACCTAAAATTTTAGAGACCTTTAAGATTAATTCTGATAATGGTCATTTGACACTGATGAGGAAAGTTGACTTTGAAATCACAAATTCTTATGACATAGATGTTCAAGCTCAAGACATGGGCCCCAACTCAATGCCAGCACACTGTAAAGTCATAATCAAAGTAGTGGACGTGAATGACAACAAACCTGACATCAGCGTCAATTTGATGTCCACTGGGAACGAGGAGATAGCATATATATCAGAGACAGCTCCTGTAGATACATTCGTGGCTTTGGTGAGTGTAAATGATCTGGACTCTGGCTTGAATGGAGAAGTGGAGTGCCGTCTCTATGGCCAGGGTCATTTCAGGCTGCAGAAGTCATATGAGAAGAACTACATGATCCTTACAAATGTCACGCTGGATAGGGAGAAGAGGTCAGAGTTCAGCCTGACTGTTATAGCTGAAGACAAAGGATCTCCAAGTCTATCTACCATCAAAAACTTTATTGTGGAGGTCCAGGATGAGAACGACAACGCTCCAAGTTTTGCAAAGAGCAGATATGAGATTTCCAAGGCAGAGAACAACTCACCTGGAGCTTATTTGTCATCGGTGAAGGCCTCAGATCCAGACCTGGGCCCAAATGGACAAGTGAGCTACTCTATACTTGAAAGCATGGTCCATGGTAGCTCCATTTCCACTTATGTCACCATTGACCCCTCTAACGGAGACATTTATGCACTACGTACTTTTGATCGTGAAGATGTAAGTCAGATCTCATTTTTGGTCCAGGCCCGGGATTCTGGAAGTCCTCCACTGCGTAGTAACGTGACTGTTGTGTTGACTGTCTTGGATGAGAATGACAACAGACCAGTCATCATGATGCCTCAGCTGTGGAACCACACAGCTGATGTTCCAGTATCTAAATATGCAGAGATTGGGGATGTGGTAACTGTGGTCCGTGCAATGGACCATGATGCTGGTGCTAATGGTGACCTCTCCTGCTCTGTTGTAGGAGGAAATGAGGCAGGTTACTTTAATATGGATCCTAAAACATGTGAAATTCGGACTAACGTCAGTATACAAGATGTTCCACAGGATCACGTGGAGCTGACCGTCCTCGTGCAGGACCATGGAACCCCAACACTCAGTGCAAGAGCCCTACTGAGACTTTCGCTTTATGAAAACATCGAAAACCACATGAATCCTCATCTGACAGGTGGAAGAAATGGAGATGGCCCTCTAGATGTTTCAATGATCATCATCATCTCCCTTGGGGCAATTTGTGCTGTTCTGCTTCTTATCATGGTGGCCTTTGCCCTTCGCTGCTCACGTGAAAAGAAGGACACTCGCTCATACAACTGCAGGGTGGCTGAGTCTACATACCAGCAGCACCCTAAAAAGCCCTCACGACAGATTCATAAGGGTGACATCACCCTGATGCCAACCGTCAATGGGACCCTCCCGATCCGGGCACACCATCGCTCGCCGACTTCTTCACCCGGACCAGAACGCACCCACATGGGCAGTCGGCAGAGCCAACACAGTCGTCAATCCCTGAACAGCCTGGTCACTATTTCCTCCAATCACATCCCAGAGAACTTCGCCCTGGAACTTACACATGCCACGCCCCCTGTAGAGGTAAAAGCTAGCTTTGAATGCATATTGAAACACTGTAATTGATACTGATCTTCATGAAGAGCCAGTAAATTGTCTGCTTATGCTCATCTTTTCATTCACCTATGTCAACATAACATTCACGTCATCGTGTGTTGTGCCCATGCTAACACTTTTTATTTGTTCATTTGTGTGGCTGTGTGTGTGTGTGTGTGTGTGTGCTGTGAATGAGTGTCGTGTTCCATCAGTATTTATTTTATTTATGTCATCTGTTTTTGCTATAGCAAGTCTCACAGCTCCTCTCAATACTCCATCAGGGTCAGTATCAGCCGAGGCCCAGCTTCAGAGGGAACAAATACTCTCGCAGCTACAGGTAAATTTACAAACAAACAACTAATACTTCGCTCCAACTCCAAGTCCTTATATGGGCATGATGTGCTCCTGAATAGCATGGTAGAGTAGATGGGTAGTGATACTCAACCTGTTGTGTGCTGCTGGTTCGATCGGATTGGATGATAGGTATTCTAAAATGTTTGTGGTAGAATAGGACAGAACTTCCCTGTTGCCGTGGTCACCCACGTTCGCAGATCCTGATTGGACTGCTCCTCACATGAGGTCATAGCTTGCTTTCTGTGCTTTTTTTCCTTCCTCTCATCTGCGTTTTGTTCTTGGATCATGTCATTTTATCCTGTGCATATTGTTGAAACCATTGTTCCATACAATGATGCATTTCATTCTCATGTTGATGATTTAAAAAACATTCTAGATTTAGACAGCTTGACTCCTTTTTGTTTGTCCTCTGCTGATGTAAAGCAAAGCAATTAAGGGATGATTTTGGATGTGAGAATAATGCATGGTGATAAACAGGCATTAAAAATGCATCTGCCTATAACTCTCGACTTTATTCAAGTTTAAATGATGGGTGGGGCTTGATTTTGCCTGCTTTGCATATGCATGTTCATAGACAGTATGCAATGCATATAGAAGCTTTTATAAAACTTTGCTAAGTATTTAGTCTGACTTTGGCGTCACAGTGGTGCAGTGGGTAGCTTCACAGCATGAAGGTTACTGGTTCGAGCCCCAGCCGGGTCAGTTGGCATTTCTGTGTGGAGTTTGCATGTTCTCCCCGTGTTTGAGTCCAAAGACATACAGTATAGGTGAATTGAATAAGCTAAAACGGCTGTAGTGTATATGTGTGAATGAGAGTGTATGGGTGTTTCCCAGTGATGGGTTGCGGCTGGAAGGGCATCCACTGTGTAAAACAAATGCAGGATAAGTTGGCGGTTCATTCCGCTGTGGCGACCCCTGATTAATATTGGGACTAAGCCGAAAATGAATTGATTGGGTGTTTCCCAGTGATGGGTTGCGGCTGGAAGGGCATCCACTGTGTAAAACAAATGCAGAATAAGTTGGCGGTTCATTCCGCTGTGGCGACCCCTGATTAATAAAGGGACTAAGCCGAAAATAAATGAAATTGGCCGTAGTGTATGAGTGTGAATGAGAGTGTATGGGTGTTTCCCAGTCATGGGTTGCGGCTGGAAGGGCATCCGCTGCGTAAAATAAATGCTGGATAAATTGGCGGTTCATTCCGCTGTGGCGACCCCTGATTAATAAAGGGACTAAGCCGAAAGGAAAATGAATGAATGAATAAAATTGGCTGTAGTGTATGTGTGTGAATGAGAGTGTATGGCTGTTTCCCAGTATTGGGTTGCAGCTATCCGCTGTGTAAAACAAATGCTGGATAAGTTGGCGGTTCATTCTGCTGTGGCAACCCCATATTAATAAAGGAACAGAGCTTAAAAGAAAATGAATGAATGAATAAAACTGGCCATAGTGTATGTGTGTAAATGAGAGTGTATGGGTGTTTCCCAGTGTTTGGTTGCAGGCGTCCGTTGTGTAAAACAAATGCTGGATAAGTTGGCGGTTCATTCCGCTGTGGCGATGCCTGATTAATAAAGAGACTAAGCCAAAAAGAAAATGAATGAATGAATGAATGAAATTGGCCGTAGTGTATGGGTGTGAATGAGAGTGTATGGGTGTTTCCCAGTGTTAGGTTGTGGGCATCTGCTGTGTAAAACAAAAGCTGGATAAGTTGACGGTTCATTCCGCTGGGGCAACCCCAGATTAATAAAGGGACTAAGCCGAAAACAAAATGAATGAATGAATGAATGAATTTAGTCTGACTTCATACAGATACACATAATGCCACTCTTTATGTGACACATGTTTAGATTCCTTAACAGGGAACAAATACAAATCACATGTTAGCTGTAAGGGATTAAGCTCAGTACTGGTTATACTTGACTATTGCATGTAGTTTTAGCATACTCCATAGCATGAACCTATACCCATGTGTCTGTTTGAACGTCTGTGCAGGTACGCCCTCCAGGACATGGATAAGTTCAGTCTGAAAGATAGTGGGCGTGGCGACAGTGATGCGGGCGACAGCGACTGCGAGATGGGCCGTGATTCGCCCATCGACCGGTTGCTAGGCGACGGCTTCGGAGACCTCTTCCACAGCGACGGACACCACCGTCTCCACCCAGGTGAGAAATGAAGTCTGATTGGTCTCTCGTGTGGTTTCTCACCTTTTTATCACCCTGAATTATGGCCTTCATCAGCTTGATTATATCGAGCACATTGCGTTTATGATGCAATTTAACACCTAGTCTACAGTGACTTACTTTTATTACATCGTGAACAGGTGCAGGTATAAATTAAATGACCTGCACTGTGCTTTTACACTCAGTATGCGAGAGAAAATTAAGGGAAAAGCCTTTGAATTATGCGGCTATTTTTGTAACCGCTACCTTTTTTTAGCTGCAATCTGTTTCATTAGTAGTTTAAGACAGTGTGTGTGTATGTGTGTGCATGTTCATGTGTGAAGGTGTGGACTAGAGTGTTATTTCCCTGTATTCATTCTTTTCTCTGAGTGACAGCCCTATGCTTTCAAAATCTGAACTGAGGAAAATTCACCGTAATTGCTTTCACAATGCAGTTAAACCCCCCTTCCGCACGCACACACTCTCTTTTCTCTCCCCAGAGGGCCGCTATTTCAGCCCTGCTCTTCCTCCTTTATAGAGAGAAAGAAGCAACCTGTGTGCATCGATTAGAGTTGCACCCTTTCCTCACCAAAGCAGTTATTGTCATTTTCACTCCATCACCCGCATTTTTCCTCCATCCCAGTTCCAGTTTGTCCTCTCTATTTCTTTCCCTTGCTGCTTTGTCTCTAATATTCAAATTCAGTCCTATCTGATTCGTGTGAGGTGGCGTTGCCAAAGTAATGAATAATAATCCAGCTTAACAAAGGATGTCAGCCTCCACAAGAGAAACTGCAATGGAAGAATGACAAACTCACTATCTTCTCAGCTTTTCAAGCTTCCTCCCCACCACCTCAGAATTCACTAACTTTACATCCTTATCATCCCTCTTCGTTTTACCATTCCCTTTCATTGCTTTGTTTTGCTCACTTTCTCTTCTGCCATTTGTCACGTGCCCAGAGGAAATTTCATTGCTCACAGGTTGCTCCTTCATTGCTCAGGAGATTTATGTTTCATCTAAAGGCATAGTTCAGCCATAAATGACTCACTATTTGCTCACCCTAAAGTGGTTCCAAACCTTTATGAGTTTCTTTTTTCTGTTAGAAAGAAGGTATTTTTAAGGCAGCTGGAAACCTGTAACCTTGGACTTTCACAGTATGAAAATACAAACACTATGGAACTCAAGGGTTTCAGGTTTCCAGCTTTCTTCATTCTTTTATGTTCAACAGAAGACAGAAAATCAAACAAGTTTCTGATAAAGAAACATGCAGACTTTGTCTTAGGTAAATCTTCCAAAATATTTTGTAATTAAAACCGATATATGTTACAAAGTCATTGTTTAAACCACAATGAGGTATTAAAAGCAGATTTTTTTTTTACTTTTGCATTTTTGAAAAGTTTCATGCACACATAACATACTCTCACTGGCCACTTTATTAGGTATGCCTTACTAATACCGAGTTGGACCCACTTTTGCCTTCAGAATTGCCTTAATCAATAGTGGTATAGATTCAACAAGGTACTGGAAACATTCCTTAGAGATTTTGGTCCATATTGACATGATAGCATCATGCAGTTGCTGCAGATTGTCATCTACACATCATTGATGCGAATCTCCCTTTCCACCACATCCCAAAGGTGCTTATTGGATTGAGATCCAGTGACTGTGAAGGCCATTGAGTAAATATTCTCTTTTTCGGACCATTCCCTGTAAACCCTAGAGATGGTTGTGCATGAAACTTCCAGTATATCAGGAGCTTTAAAAATACTCAGACCAGCCCGTCTGGCACTAACAACCATGCCACGATCAAAGTCACTTAAACCACCTTTCTTTGCCATTCTGATGCTCGGTTTGAACTACAGCAGATCATCTTGACCGTGTCTACATGCCTAAATCCATTAAGTTGCTGCCATGTGATTGGCTGATTAGAAATTTACATTAACAAGCAGTTGGACAGGTGTACCTAATAAAGTGGCCGGTGAGTGTATTTGTTTTGTCAAAACAATCCCCATTCATAAAACCAGCTAAAACTCTGTAGGCCAGTAATGGATGATGTCACTTTGTAAAGAAACTCTGGATTACTGAAAACAAAATCTCTCTTTTCCTTTCAGCAGTCATGAGATTGTGTACGGAGGAGTGCCGCGTGTTGGGTCACTCTGACCAGTGCTGGATGCCATCTCAGGCGTCTTCGGATTACCGTGCAAACATGTTCATCCCTGGAGAAGAGAGCAGGCCTCAGGTCCTTGAGGAGGACCAGCAGTCAGTGGACTCAGCTAAGAAGAGCTTTTCTACCTTTGGAAAGGACAACGAGGAGGAATGTGGTGGCTCACTGCTGTCAGAAATGAACAACGTCTTCCAGCGTCTCCTGCCAACTTCTTACGCTGATGTCCGAGAGCTTGACGAATGCACCAGCCAAGCCTGCTTCCTCCATCGGCATGGAGATCAGAAAGGGATTCCTCCCGGGCAAGGCGTCATCTACAGGCTCTGCCTACCCACAGGGAGTTGCCGTTTGGGCGGCAAATACTCACTTTCAAAATCCTGGCGGTGCCGTGACCAGCGGACACACCTCAACCAATCATGCGGCATCGCAGGCACATTTAAAATGGCTGCCAGCGATGGAGGAGATCCCAGAGAACTATGAAGAGGACGACTTGGAGAGCGTGCTCAGCCAAAGGCAGGGAAAACGCAATGACACAAGACACGAAGTTGTCGACGCTAGTGAACTGGTTGCCGAAATTAACAAATTGCTTCAGGACGTACGCCAGAGCTAAAGAACAATCGGTTAAAGAACATTTCCCTATCTCCTTCTTTTGCGTTCATTCTGTTTTGGCAGAGCGAACTAATCATTTAAAGGAAGAGAAAGGGAGAGAGTTCAGCGCTGTAGCCTTGATTGAGTCGCACGTGAGAACGTTTTGGTTAATATTGTTTACTATTTTGGTCTTTTTTGTACACATTGTGATTGTAAACACCTTTTCGATTATTTTTTACTCCGTATTTATATATGTGTATATATGTGTTTGTACAGAAAGCAATACAAATGTCTATTTTTATACAATATTTCATTGCATGTATCTAAAATTAAATGAAGATTTGTTTGTATACTCGAAAATGTTTGAGTGTGAGTGTGCTTGAGTGCGTGTATGTGTGTGTGCATATGCATACGAAAGGATGTTTTAATCGGTACAGATTTCACAGTGTATACAAACTATTGTTGGTGGTCCAGTTCTCTGTTATCATTATTGTGAACACCGAAATACTCGCAACAGAAATGGCTTTTTACATGGATTTTCCATGAGTGACTGTGAAATGTTTCTTGAGACCTTATAAAGACTTTCTCCTTGTCAACAGACCTTTCTGTTACAATTTTACAAAAATGTTGCATTAAAACATACATTTGGAAATATCTCTTCCAGTCTGATATTCATTGTGTATCCTGTAGCAAATCTATTGGTCCTAGTTGTGATTTTGTTTACCCTTTAGCAAATTCACATTTGTAAGCTTTGGTTATGAAAGCATATTTTACCATTAGCCTTAGAACTTGTTGAAAGTGAAGCAGACAGAGTCAATCAACTCCCTACAAGAATTCTCATTTAACAAACACATGCTTCTCTTTCCATGGACCTCCATCACCGCTGCTTTCACTAAGAGCTCCCCCTTTTGAGCAGAGCAGGTATTGCAGCTACACACAAAATAAATGTTTCATGACGTGTCCAACAGAAGTGCTGATCAAATCCTCGTTGTCCAGATAAACCACTTCATTAAAACAAACACTTGGTTTGCAAAGACAACTCATTTTGTTGTCTTTGCAAACTCAGAAACTCAGGGTGTAATTCAGACATGCTTACCCAGCCATAACTTTTAGTAATTAGCTATAACCCTGAGTAATTAGCTAAAAGAAAGATTATGGCTGCACATAAAACCCACCATGGCCCCTAAATGTTGTTATCAGTGGTGTTTGATTAGTTCATACATACGTGACATGGCCAACTGGATCTTTAATGGATTTATCAATATATAATATCCTTGGGACACGTGTGGGTTTATGTCAGATCTATACATGGATGTTTATAAATGTGTGAGCTTGTGTTTTGTGTGTATGTGTAGTTAACACCTGTCGGTGTGTATAATTTAACAGCAGGCAGCTGTTCAGGATTAGTAATCTGGAGTGCAGCCAGTCGATGTGATGCAGTGTGGAAGCACCTAAACTAGCCTGACCACAGCATAGAGCAGCCATTATCCACACACACACATACACATACACACTCAGCATTGATTTTACTTTATTATTCTTTGCAGTAGTCGGTGAGCAGGCACTATTCTCACACAATCACCACTTTCAGTATACATTTTAGCCTAATTGCAATGTGTAAACGCTTGGCACACTGGACTGTGAATGCAGAAATCTCCCATGGCGGAAGCTGCTTGGACTGTGCGCGACCTTGAACTTGGTTTCTTCATCCTCATACTGTACCTTTGACCATAAAGCAAGCTTTAAACGTGATGACTGTAAGTGCGGGGCAGTTAACCTCAACATGCTCCTCACAATTAGTAAATTGCTTTGCATAAAAGTGTCGGGAGCACCGATGATAACTAATCATCAGGAATGAATGCTGCAGCCAGCGAGCGCCACCCTGTTCATTTAGGCTAAGTTGGGTTGCTGTGTGGAGCAGGGGTGTTAATTCACCTCGGGGTCAGTTTAATTCGTTTCCTCTCTGCTGAGCATCACCTGTGGTCTGCAGTTCCTGTTTTCCTGCTGAGTAACTCTGAGGAAAAGATGATGACAGAATTGGACTGTAGTGGTAGGACAGTTTTTGCTGTTTATTTTGTGTGGAAAATTTGTTATATTAACATTCAAATGTTTGTTCAAGTACAATTATTCATTAGTTCTTTTAAAGAAACTAATTTTAAAAATCTTTTAGTTATACAGTTTTTTTTTAAATCTATTTAAGCTGATCTCTGTATAGTGGAAGAACTTTTAGCTTAGCTTAAATCATTGAATTGAATTGAATTAGACCATTAGCAACTTGCTTAAAATGACCAGAGTTCTGATAATGTTTCTATTTAAATCTTTAGTTTTATGAAGATACACCGGGTACTAAGATAGACAGAAATGCAAAGTAGCTTTTTTCCTGGCCAATTTGGCAAGCAACTATACTCTCATTAAAATATTAATCAGATTCAATGTTATTCATTACACATGTACAAGGCAAGAAATGAAGTTTAGGTCTAACCAGGAGTGCAATAGCAACAGTGCAGGATATAGTATGTGCAATTATAAAAAACTATGTAAACTATAGTAACTATGCAAAAATATTTACAAATGTATGTACTATGAACATAATATACAAGTCGTATTAATTAGAATCAGATAACTACAAATATATGCTATTGCTATTAATAATCAGGGATTTTATATATATATATATATATATATATATATACATATATATATATATATATATATATATATATATATATATATACATATATATACATCTATATCTATCAGGAGCAGTGGGTGCTGTCACTTCACAGCAAGAAGGTCGCTGGACCCTTGGCTGAGTCAGTTGGTTTCCCCAATAAATTACATGCACTATAGGTGAATTGGGTGTAGTGTCCGTAGCGTATGGGTAATAAAGGGACTAAGCTGAAAAGAAAACGAATGAATGAAAAAATGTTCTACACAAACAGTATAATTTCTATTTAGAAGCATATTGATCCATAGAACTCAAATGGTTCTTAGTGGAAGTTTGACCGTTTTTAATCTTAAACACGTTAAACATGTTGACCCTTTTGTTGATTTTTTTTTTTTTTAAACCACTTCATTACTTGTTTTCTAAAATATAAAGCTAAAATGTTGTTGTTCTGTTAATCTATTTGCTTCTGTTTGCATTTTTAATATCAGCTGAAATTTAATTATGTATTTAGCTAATAAATGTCCAAAGTTGTTGTTGTTGTTGTTGTTATTTAGGTAGTTGTTGCCATTTTTTTTGCCAAGTGAGAATAGTATTTATAAACTAGTGCACTACACTGGATGTCCATTAATATATATTTTAACATTTCTGATGACATCACTCTGCAACTTCAAATCAGTTGCTTACAGAAACTGAATCATCTTTCTAATAGATGCTAAAGCTGCGGTTGAAACTGGTAGCTTATTCAGAGCAATCATGATGCTTCTCGTTAGAGTAAATGAAGTCTAGATTCACATTAGAGTCATGTGACATGAACTTGTGTATGCAAAGTCTGTTTTGGGTAGACAACAAAACACAGCATACTCTTTGAATTATACAAAGGAATGCTATATTTTTGTCTCACAGACAAGATTAATCTCTTGTTACAAAAAATTTATATGTTCAACATGAATATGATTGAACCAGGGACATTGATTATATTAAGAAGATGAGCAAGTCCAATTCTTAACCCTGCAGTACATCACATCCAGAGGTTTGCTTGCTGTGATTAACGGTCTAAAGCAGCAGCAAGCTTTAGAACCTCTATTACAGCAAAAAAAAAGAAATATAAATATGATTTTTTTTTGTTTTGTTGTACCTTTCTACCTTTGTGGTTTCTTTACAACCTCATCACACATAAAGATATTGCGGATTCAGTCAATGTGAATGATTTTGTCTCTGTCCAGATAGCTGCCATAAAGCATAGCCAATTCTTTCACACCATTGCCTAATTAAATCAACAAGTGAATTCTGTAATCATGTCACGTTCTTATTAATTAACACTTCATGTGTGGGGAATACAAATTTATTGCATTTGAGTGTGTATTTGTGTTTATGTCTGTGGGTGGTGAGTATCTGTGTTCTGTTAACACCCTTTGATTTCTCATATATACACAACGGAAAAGATGTGGGTGAATTGGTGAAGCGTGTTGCTTTCCTGAAAAAATAAACACACACACACACACACACACACACACACACACACACACACACACACACACACACACACACACACTTGTGTAATGTTACACAATACTTCTGTAAATGAGTATTATCTGAAATGAATATCAATTCAGCACTAGACATTCTGCAATGTTATTTCCACCCTGTTGCAGGTTGGTGGTCTTGTGTGCCTGCTTAAAATTTAATGTAAATATGCAATGCAGCATAAAAGCCTGACTAAATTATTCCTGCTCTGACCCACCTCATCCCCAAGCTTTGCTATGAAAGAGAAAACAAAAGAAAAATAGCATCGGACTACCAATGCCAGGATTCAAGTCCCAGGGAAAGAGATGTATTCACAACAGTTCTGTCTGGTTCTCGAATCTGATTGGCTGATAGCTGTGGGATATTCTCCAATATCAGCACTTGTATAGCCTCTTCTCCCTTGTGTATTACTAAGCCCAGTTGGAGTGACAGCAGATCAATAAACTCACTACAGTTTGACAAATATTACAGCTGTTGGACAACATAATGTACTTTTGAGGCTTTTTTTAGGTGAATGCAGTTGTTTAGATTGCAACTATGCAGTTCATTTAAAAAGGGCAGTACCTATTTTACATATTTATAAGTTTGGAGATACAGTGCGTCCGCATCTGTCAGCCTGACATACTGTGCAGAGCAAAGACGGTTGACATTCCGCCACAAGATGGCGACAGAGACTGCATAATAAGCCCTCAGAGGATGAAAAACTACGTAATTTCAAACTACAACTGATCAAATCATTATTCAACAGGTAAATGATTTTCTAAATCAGTCTCTCTCTTTTGTATGTTGTAGTGCTGTATTTACTGTATACCATAGTCTTTTGGTGTTTCTGGTAATGATTGCTTTGGCTTTTTGGGGGTTATTTATTGTGATGTCTCAATTGCAACAGACAAATACTTGGAAATGTCTTTAGACTGATGGCATTTCATGCCGTTCAGTCTTATAATCTTATGCTGAGTTCAGACTGCATGAGTTTAGCCCAGGTTTTGACTCACCGACAGATTTTGAGAAATCACAGACAAATGCTTGAAATCATAGGCAAATCTCGTGCATGTCAATCACACAGTATGAACTATCAAAGACGCGATCTGAGAGAATCGCCGATGAATCGCTAATGCCTGTGAGATATTTGGCGTGCTAAATATCTGGAGCTGTCGACGATTCTAATCATGCTGTGTGAAATTAGTTTTGACTGAAAATAACATTGACGATCACCTACAGCCAATGAGCGAGCAGCATTTACTTGTGTGTGTGTGTGTGTGTGTACCTGCGGGCCAGTGGGAAGTTGAGAGAGAAGTTAACAGCGCTCATTTTCGGTTTATTTGGACCCAAGAAATTGAGGAAAAACTAGTGGAGGTTTGACAGTAGCGCCCATGTCTGTTTGACATGTCATACATAAAGTTAAAAAAGAAAGTTGAGGAGAAATTGCTAATTCCCTTCAAACCCAGGTGAGCAAACATGTAAATTTTTCTACCCCATTAAAGGCTTCTTTCTCGTTTTGTATTTACTAACAAAAGATATACTACCTGTTTTTGGCTGTGAGACGTAGTTTGGATGAAGTTGTCGGCAATTCTTCCTACTTTAAAGCCATGCAATGTGAAAGCCTCTGTCGCCGATCCATCTTGCAGTGTAAAGAAAGCAGCGACAAAACGCTAGCCCAGATAGTCACGCAGTGTGAAAACATTTGTGACACGACTACTTCGAAAATCATGCAGTCTGAACTCTGCATTAGAGTGCTTTCACACCTAGACTTGTGTTTCGGAACCTGTCTCTTTTCCCCAGTTAGCGTGGTTCATTTGGCATATGTGAATCCAGCAATCGCGCTCTGATCCACGCCAAAACAATCGACCCAAGATCACCTGAATGAGGTGGTCTCGGCTCAATTGAAACGAACTCTGGAGTGGATCGATTGTAGTGCGAAAGCAATACAATCTGAACCAGGCTATATCACAGTGTTTTATGGATATGTTATTGGCATATATATGGCGATATGAAGAGAGAATTATAAGTAGGGCGGGATGTCATTCCTACTGGTAAATGTTCATTTCAAATAAAGTACGAAAGTGGAAGCATGCTGAACTATTAACGAGAGCTGTTTATCCTTTAGGAAAATTGACCAAACAGCAGTCTTGGTTTATCTGTTATTTCTCTCTATAATGTGAAGCCTATAATGCATAAGTCAACTGCTATGTATGAGAAAGTCTTACCTCTGATTTATATCTGGTGATGACTTCTGTGGGTGTCAACATTCAACATTAAAGTGCAGATTTTTGCTTATATTGTCTTATTGCTCATTGTCATAAATTAAAATAAGGACGCATGACAGCTGAGCAAGACTCAAATAAACCCTGAAACTCTGACCAATGTGAGGAGAGTTTACCCGCACGTGACTTGTTTTAGCTCTTTTGGTCTGTTTAGAAACTTTGCTGTGTGAAAGCGAACCGCACCAAGTACTAAGTCCAACAATGTAATAATTTTAATCCCTATTTTGGAGCAAGAGAATCGATCCTCAGGTGTGAAAGCACCCTTAAATGGCAGCAAAATAACTTTTGTCACTATAGATATCATGCTAGTGAATCATTCAAATACTAGCTCTAAAGGGACATTTATGAAGTAGCAATGGTTTCTGCTGTTCTGATGTCAGCTGCAGATGTAAAGGAATGGTGGAAGAAAGTAGTTCCTCATACAAAAGAGTTTTTAGACACTTCGTGTTTTATTTTATTTTTTATATGCATGATTGTGCCATCAAACTGTTGTATAAAAGCAATATCCCACGAGTAGCAGTGCAATATGGCTTTATATCACTAAGGCACGCCTCCCACCAGTGCCGATATCACACTGATATTGCTCTTATACATATATACAGTATATATATTGCAAATGCAATGTAAATAATGTAAATAAAAATGAATAGGAACTATTCTAAAAAATATAGGAACAAAAAATTACATAGTAAAATAATAGTTGAAACTGTAAATATAGTTATGCCAAATCAACAAGTATAACAAATAAGTTGTATGTACTTATTTAATATATCAATCCAAAATCAACTAAGCATTTGCCAATTCGATAATAGTATGTTTCTTAATATAGCTATGTATATAACTAAGCAGTGTTTGATTCACTCTATTAATAATGTCCACATTTAATTTGTCGTGTAACCCTTTGACCTTTTTTGTATTGCCAATGTTGTTCAATTCATGCATAAAAGGTCATTCTTCTATACTTGTATGTATTATCAAGTGTTTAACAACTAGAATGGTTCACATCATGCATTACAATATTTATAAATAATAAATGAAATATTTATTTATAGGGAGGCACAGTGGGTAGTGTCGCCTCACAGCAAGAAAGTCGCCGGTTCGAGCCTCTGCTGGGTCAGTTGCCATTTCTGTGTGAAGTTTGCATGTTCACCCCATGTTTGCGTGGCTTTCCTCCGGGTGCTCCGGTTTCCCCCACAAGTCCAAAGAAATAAGTCGTAAGCTAAATTGTCCGTAGTGTATGGGTGTTTCCCAGTGATGGGTTGCTGCTGGAACGGCATCTGCTGGGTAAGAAAATTGCCGGTTCATTTCGCTGTGGTGACCCCTGATTAATAAAGGGACTAAGCCGAAAAGAAAATGAATGAATGAATGAAAATGTAATTATTTGTTTATTATTTGAGTGGATTTGAAAAAAACAAACACTTTTTACAAACTTCATATTCATTTCAATGTGTTACTACTGTACACAGTCTCAAGTAAATGCGGTTTCACTTATTATTTTCACAATAAGAAAAAATTGTTTCTGCACTGATGTTTTTTTTTTGATGTATGCACTACGACTACACAATATATTGTTTGAACATCGATATCACAATGTGTGTATCCGCAATAGTCACATTGCAGGATTTAAGTTTTTATTAAAGATTAACAGATAAAGATATTATAATTTTAAAAATAATTTATCCAATGATGACCATGTTAATTTATGTTTGATTGTATTGTGACTGAATGAGACTCCCCAGAAAACCATAAAGCACTGTATATTTATTTATTTTATTTATTTATTTATTTTTTAATTGTTAACAAAACATACAGGCTGAAACAATATAATAAAATATATGAATTCAAATACCCCCATTCCCCTCCCCTGTGCTCTCTTTAAATTGGTATATCCAATGAATAGAAGTTAACATAAAAACAAAGTACGTTATCAAGTATCAAACATGCAAAGTAAGGCAATCATTCTGGATCCTGATCATTGCTTTGTGCAATAAACATGGAGATTTGTCAGCAGCTGAAGTCCAGATTTTTAATGTACTAATCTGTAACAAGTTCACTCAAGCTGTGGATATTTCCAACATTATAATGTCCTGAAGTGGAACCAAAGGCACTGTATATTTATATGTTTTTGCTTGTAGTTTATTATAATTTATGCAGATGCACTGCATAGGAAAAGACTTAATCATCCCAGTCAATCTAAATGAATGAAATCTTTCCAAATAGAGCTATTCAAATCAGAAATTCCATTCATATCTATATTGCATTCAAATATATTGCAGAAAAACCAAATATTGCAATGTCAGATTTCTCCATTATCGTGCAGCCCTGTGCAATCCTTCAAAATATCACAAGAAACAGCATTATTTTTAATTAATATCAAAGTGTCACCCTACCAAATGTAATAATGTCAAAGATGCAGCGTCCCTGTAAATGCCACAAGCAGCCATTAGCACATATTAATATGACTCTACAACTAACCTACACAGGTAGCATATGCATTATTCATGCACATCTCTGCAGGAAGAACTGTTGCTAGATAAAATTACATTGGTCTATGAGAAACCATGACCTCTTTGCAAGAATCAGTATTCATAACCTGAGACAATTTCACAATTCAGTAAAATAGAGAGAGAGAGACAGAAAAAAAAACAGTGACAGGAAAAAAGAGAGAGTGAGAGGTCACATGTTGTGAATCTTGAATTGGTGCTATTAATGTTTGGTAATGTGCTTCATGGGCATGCATAAAAGAGATTAACGCCACATTACCGAATCATATTTACTGAAGAGCCATTTGCATAATGGAGTGTGTAATGGAATTTTTACGTGCACTTTAATTTCATAAACTTCAGAAATGGTGCTTTTCTTTCAGCTCGAGTTTAGAGTCATTCGCAGAGAAAGTGTTTACATTTCAATACAATGGAAAACATTTGCTTTGACAAATTAAATTTAGATTTGATTCTTCACTAAAGGGCATGATGCATTACTTAACTGATCCAGGATTATACTGTACGCTTGATTTTAAAGTGGGTGTGATCCATAAAAATTTTCAAAGCTGTGGTTTTTACAATGATATTAGAATTCAGATTAAATTTATTTCTGAAGGATTTTGTCACTGAAGACAGAAGTAAGGGCTGCTGAAACTTCAGCTTTGATATAGCAGGAATAAATGACATTTTGAAATATGCTACTTTGGAATGAGTAAGACTTGTAAGATATACGTATTATACATAATTATCTGCCAACGAATGAACTGCCAACTTATCCAGCATGTGTTTTATACAGCAGATTCCCTGCCAGCTGCAACCCAACACTGGGAAACATCCATACACTCTCATTCACACACATACACTACGGCCAATTTAGCCTATTCAATTCACCTATACTGCATGTCTTTGAAATGTGGGGAAAAACTGGAGCACCTGGAGGAAACCACAGAGAGAACATGCAAACTCCGCACAGAAATGCTAACTGGCCCAGGTGGGACTCTGAGCCACCGTAAGATGAAATTTATTGATTAATTTTTAGCATCATTACTCTAGTCTTGTCACATGATGATGGTTTGAGCGCATGAAAAATGTATTATTATTGTTATTATATTATCATTTTTACTAATTATCATATTTTATTTTTATCAATGTTGAAAACTGTTATGCTGCTTCAGATTTTGTGAAAATTGGTTGAAACTATTTTAGAATATTACTGTTTGTATTGTAATTGTAATCAAATACAAGTAACCTTGTTGTAACCTGGATATGAATGTGTGTATTTATTTCTATGTGAACCTTTTGCCCAGATTTAAGATGCCTTCTGACATATTGGTCTGTCAAATGTGCTTGGTCATGTGTTTTCTGATTATATACAGTGTATTGACACATTTGGATTATTTTTGTTGCTGAAAAGGCAAAAAAACACCTTAAAGAAACTGACTAAATTGTTATTAACCACAGAGGAAAACATCATATTTTGTATGCATGTATGTGTATATATATATATATATATATATATATATATATATATATATATATATATATATGTGTGTGTGTGTATATATATTATATTATATATGTATATATATATATATATATATATATATATATATATATATATATATATATATATATATACATATATATATATATATATATATATATATATATATATATATATATATATATATATATATATATATATATATATATATATATATATATATATATATATAGATGTATGTGTGTATGTATGTGTGTATGTATATGTGCATATGCACACGCACACACACTAACAAGTGTTCTTATATGACCATAATATATGCATATGACTGATAAACAAATTGCAAAATAATGGTGGAGAATCAGCTGATATGAATTGAAAATGGTATTTTTAATGCATTTTAAGTCATGTGTGTTTGAGAAACAAATAGAATTGTCACGACATGCTAAAGTTACTTTTATGCTAAACTACTATCCAACAATGTACACAAAGTATCACAAGTGCTCTCACATGACCGTAAGGTATGTATGCTTGTGACTGTTAAACAAATTAGAAAATAATGGTGAAGAATCAGCTGATATGAATTGAAAATAGTATTTTTTATGTATTTTCTGTAATGTTGGTTTGAGAAGCTAATAAATAATTTGCCATGACACGCTTAAGGGAGTTTTTATGCAAAACATCTATCCAATGATGTACACAAAAAAGTATCACAATAAATAGAGGAAAACATCATGATACAAGTAAGTGTTCATGACCGTAATGTCAGACTGTTGAACAACTTCTGAAATAATAGTGAAGAATCAGCTGATATGAATTGCATTTTTATAGTAATGTGGGTTTGAGAAGCTAATAGATAATTAGCCAGACAAGCTTAAGGGGGTTTTCGTGCAAAAAAAAAATTGTGAAATAAAATTCTATCCAATAATGAACACAAAGTATCACAATAAATAAAGGAAAACTAATCTTTCTCAACTCAATTCAATTCAGTCAGACACATCTGGGCTTTCTGTGTGAATTTCCTTGTCTTTCAGAGAGTCGAGGTATTTGTCATCGTATGTGGCTAATGAATTGACTTTATCCTTTCCTTTTCTCTGTCATGTTTGATGAATTCACTATGGAAATGACCATGGAGGCCTACAGGGGGCCCTTGGAGGATAACACACAGTACATATTAGGGAGGATATATGTCTCCCTGTGCTGACTGGAACTAGGGAAATGAGTTCTCATATCAAAGCACTCCACACATGCATGTTCTCCCTAGAGAGGGTGGAAGAGAGAGAGAAAAAAAAGACAGGGAAGGAGAGGGAGACGATAGAGCCAGCAAAAATGGGGACAGTGAGAGGCCGACAGAAGCCCTGTTTACACCTGCCATTAACATCTGTCTCAGTGT